>NW_020291183.1:0-165081 GCF_003184625.1 Aspergillus neoniger CBS 115656 | reverse complement strand
ACCGGGTCGCTTGGAAGTCACATGATCAAACTGCTTATTAAGCAGTTTTCGTTCCACGCGACCCGAAAAAGCAGCACAGCTGATCTGCAACCACCCTTATCTCCTCCCTCCCACGTCATCTCCGACTCATCAGCGAGCAGAGGCCCTCGCGTCAGCATCAACCGCTATCGGACAAATCTGGCCATCTTTACTTTTTTCCCCCCTACTCTCCCCCTGCAGGCCTCGAGACGCTTCTTCTGCCTGACTGTCCAAACTTTTTGGTGGCATTTAGGCTTGCTCGTGGCTATATAGCCTAACCCTCCCTTGCCTCTTCTTCAGCTGTTCCCATCTCAGTCTCTCCGAACACGGTCACGCGGGGAAGATCCACCGCGCGATCGATAACTGTTCTTATCTCGCTATCTGCCTCTCCCTCCCCCCTCTCTCCCCCCAACCTCCAGCCACTTCCATTCTTGCTGCTATCGCACCATCCGCTCCCATCTGCCAAGTCAACCCATGGCGTTTCGTCTACCTCCCCAAGTCCCCCGTCGACGCCCTTCCTATTCCAACTCCCTCCCTTCTCCCGCCCCCGATATCACCTCGCCCCTCTCATTACTACCGGAGAACGAAGCTACAGAATGGGTGCTCTTCTCGCCGACCCAACAACCCTCCACCACCGCCCGCACGCATACCACCTCTACTGATCGCACCCCACGAACACAAGGCATCTCACGTTTAAGTGATTTTGGCTCGTTTGGCACGGCAACCCGATCTGCGATCGGCCCAGAAAGCGAGGATGTCGGTGACGCTCTCGATGAGCCGTTGGACGATGACGGGACGGAACTAGATAGTCTGGATGATGGATTGCACGCCTTTCGAGCCCCGTCCTTGGTACAAGAAGATCAAGGGGCTCCTGCGGTTCTCCCAGCCCATGATGGACTAGGCAGTTTCCAGGCTTCTAGCCAGGCTGTACAAAACCAGTTGTGGCAGCACGAACAGTACAATCCCAATCGGAGACCCGACCTACAGCCACGCCGACGCTCGAGTGTCCAGCGCCAGTTGGATATGGTCGGAAATGAAGAAGAGGCGGACATGGAGAGAGAACGGTGGCAGCGCATTGAGAAATGGAGAATGGAACAAAGCCGGGTGCTTCTGCAGGAGATTGAGAAAGCAACGCGCAGACGGCGTGATAGTCGCGCCAGCGGCATCACCGACCCCGTTGCATCGTATCCGACGGTTTCGGACGTTCCAGATGCGGTCCTTGAGACCCCCAAGGAGTCCGAGTCTGCTTCGACGGCAAAGGAGGAAGAAGACGGGGACGAGTCTCTGTTGCAGCGAATCACCCGCAAGGTCATCCGTGACCTCATCGGGATCGATGATTCGTTGCTGTCTGTAATATTCGGGGAATCCTTGCCCTCCACCGAAGATGACGAGCCATTTTCAGCGAGGGAATATGCATCGAACATCGAGGCACTCAACCAGGAGCTGGACTCCGTGCCGGAAGACCACCCTATCTGGCAGAGTAAAGTGCTGCAGCGCATCGCGCACGAGCTGGGGATTCTCGTCAACCAGCTGTGCGAACATCCCGGTGCGTTCACGACCTATTTGAACATGTCCCACGAGATCCCGAATCAGTATGCTGGCATACCTCTCGATCGCGTGCCGGAAGAGGCCGATGCACCTTCTGCCTCGGTGGGTCCTACCAATCTGGAGTCCACTATGAACGCAGAATCGGTCCTCTCTCCACACTTTTCGCCTACACTTGGCGACCCCAGTAGCCGAGAACATGCGGCGCAATGGGGCATCGAGGATGACGATATTGTCAATCGTTCAGCCAACCATTCCGCGGCTGAGCCGCTGGCTGAATCGGCACGCGCCCAACAGGAGAAGGAGTATTGGGAGCGAGAGCTGGATATTCGGATGGTCTTCCGGTACCTGCGGAACCGGTTTACCCACCGGGGCAGCAACAACGACACTTATCACAGCACTCCCCGAAGAGCCCCGCAAGATGCGTCTCGTCGCGCGGCAATCATCCGGCAGCACCATCCGCTCGTTGCCCGAGCGCATTCGCGCTCTCAAGCGCAGATTCGCCGGCAATCTCAGTACTCGCATCACTCCGGACCAACCGGGGTGTCGTCGCCCATCATGCGCCCACATTATCGTCGCCCCAGTTCTAGCTGTGCTAGCCAGAGTGCCAAGTTGTCTGCCATCTCCAGCCGTCGGACGCTTACCGGTTCCAGTCGCAATTACTGGGACATCGGGGGCAGTGTGGACAGCGGGAGTGCTGTGGCGCCCGTTGCAGCTGGCCTGGGAGGCTGGGGCGAGGTGTGAGATGAGAGCTGGATCTTTTCATTTGTCTATAGACCCCTCTCTTGGATACATATCGCACGTTGGCTTTTTATATTTATTTCGAATAATGACTCTACCATATCTGTCTGGTGTTGTGGTGTTCTAATCCTGAGAGTTTACACACGTCGTACATTGAGGGATTCTGGATGATTTGCATGTTTTTCTTTGGGCTATATGCGGCTGTATTATGCATTTGCCACATGGTCTATGGCGATTCTGGAACATCCCATATATATTGCACGCACTGTGGCACTTTCCAGCTAGAAAACTTTTTCCCTTGGGCGGCGATATTCGGGCGCAGGATGCATTTTGCGCATGGAAAAGGTGCATAACGACGGCGTCAGTGGTAGAGGGGCAGATCTGAACTATGCTTCGGAGCGCATCGGACAGGATCGGAGGAATCAGAGGCACGAAGCACGCCCTTTTGGCATTAGACAAGGGACTGGATGCGACATGGATGTACATAGTGTGAATGTGTGAGATATCACTCGGACTAACTGCATGCCACTAGCTTCGCTGGAAGAATTTCAGCTGAAGGATGGCCGGCTCAGCCGTGTCACAAATGAATGATCCGGGGAAAAAAAAAAAAAAAAACAATCATGATCAATCCTTGGGCATACAGCCTACTTACTCTGTACTATCTCCTACTGGAGTTAGCAGTGAATCTGCCGGGCGTCCCTTGCCACGGACCATTTCACGCCCCCCACTTGCCGTTAGTCGAACCGGAGTGAAGCCATTTAGTTCCCACTTGTCATATCGATTACGGATTGTACCCCCGTTGGCGTCTTCGGGGTTTTGTATGGCTCTTTGCTTGTGGATGACAGGCTGTGACTCGGAACCGAAGTTACAGTTAGTCGATGCGCTAATCGGGTGCTGAAAGATCCACTCGTCATCTTTGGGCGCTTTAGCACCATGCGACCTGTTCGGCTGGGCTCTACACCAGTAACACAGGCGCTATCCCTATTCCCTAGGTCCGCCTGAGAGCCATATAAGAAGTAAGTACTATCGCCCTACCCTGCCTGTCAGTCCCTTGAGACCTCTCGCAAACCTAAAATCTCTGATCTTAATATTACCTGCACATATCGTTCATGATGATCCTCGACAGTCCACCTCCATCTTTCTCGACCCTTTCTCTGACGGTCAATGACCATCCCCTCAAGCTCTCCACCCTCTATCGCCCCGGTCCCAAACCTGCCATACTCTTCCTTCATGGCTTCGGCTCTTGTAAAGAAGATCTTCACGATCTGGTCTACCTCCCTTCATTACGAGACCACACCTTGATTGCCTACGATGCCCCAGGCTGCGGTGCCTCTGAATACTATGGTCCCGGCAGCGACCTGACCATTCCCTTCCTCGTGGCCACAGCCCAAGCCGTACTCAAGGAGTTTCATATCACCTCCTTCTACCTAATTGGACACTCCACCGGCGCCCTGACAGGCCTCATGCTCGCCGCCTCTCTACCCCCAACACAATACCAAGTACTCGCCTTCATCAACATCGAAGGCACCCTCTCCCCCGAGAACTGCTTCTTCACCCGCTCTCTCTACACCGACCTCGTCAAATCCTCCCCCTCCTCTAGCCCTGAAGATGACCTGCAGAAACTCATCGCCCACACCCACTCCACCCCAGGCTACTCACACGCTCTGTACGCCTCATTACTGCCCTCCCGCGTGCGTCCCGAAGCCGTCCGCCCCCTCGTCACCTCCGCCGTCGAGCTCTCATGGAAGAACCTCCTAGGTCGCTTCCTCCGATTATCCTGCCCGCTCATGTACATGTATGGAGACCAGAACCGCGAAGTGTCATTTCTGAGTCAATTAGAGATGAAGGGGGTTGAGTTGGCGCAAATCCCCACAAGCGGGCATTTCCCCATGTACTCCAACCCGGCGAAGATGTTACGACGCATCGAGGGATTTTTCCGGGACTGTACTTACGCTGGGAGTAGCAGTAGTGGCAGTGGTGGGAGTTTCTAGGGTGCAGCACTTTTTTTTTTTTTTTTTTTTTTTTTTTTTTTTTTTTTTACTCAACGCCCGTTTCGATTTGTTTAATTAGATAGATAGATACCTCGTTACGATGTCTCATGATCACCTACATACCACTTAGACAAGCAATGCAATTTTCTGTGATTCTGATTGGATAGTAGATCTACTAGTTCATGAAATGGATGAGATGAGAATACGTAGATACGCACTTAGCTTAGCTTAGCTTAGTTTCTTTCTTTCTTTCTTCTTTTTCTTTTTTCTTTTTTTTTTTTTTTTTTTTTTTCCTTTCCCTCCACCGGGAAAAGATATCGAAGGTTCAATGCCGAGGTGAATTGCTTGGCGTAGTAGATTAAGCACGAAGCAACTAGTTTCGCCGAAGAATACCCTGGCTCAGCTGGAGTTTGTTCTACTGCAGCTACTGCAGTAGTTGCTAATTAACACTTTGCAGGAATGAATATGTAGTCTAGTAGGCATATATGTAAGATAAGTCCATTCTTCTAGTAAGCAAGCAAATACCGGTGTACGGATTTCATCTAGTAGATAGATAGCACCAGTAACTTTCTGCGGAATAGAATCTCGAAGAGCACAGAGAAATAATAATTTCTGAAAGTAGATTCCGGTCTAGTTTACTCCGGAGTTGTGTCTCCCACACTCACATTTCCCTCTACTCCGTAAACCCCAGCAATTCCCCCAACCACCTGAACAGAGAATGCATCAGAGTTAGACATGTGTCAGCTGTGACAGTGGGGTACGGAGTACAGAGTCCACCTCTACAAAACAGGCAATCAGGCACGTGCTCCCCTGGCGAACACTCGATGGTGAGAATTTGAGATGTGAGAATGTTTCCGGGGGACCCGCTGTTGCTTAGTTTGCTTTTTTTTTTTTTTTTTTTTTTTTTTTTTTTGTGGGCTGCAGTAGTCACTTCTTAGAACTTACAGAGTAAGTAGACTAGTCTAGTTTACTGTGGTAGGGTATGGCGGTATTGCAAAATTGCAAAATTCAACCATGTAAACAGTTGTATGCAGTGTAAGTAACGAACGTTCAGCGGTAAGTACCATTAACCGAACTGTTTTGGCGTGCGTTTTATGACGGGTGGAGACTGGAGAATGAGTGGTCGTGTTGTGAGTTGGTTTTGACTTTAGGCTATATTTTTGTATTGTGGATGTGCTGCGCGTGGGTGATCCTGGGGATGGGATTGGTTGGGGGAGAGCTTGGACCAGTTCATGTTTAGTTATTTGTAGTTAGGTTGATATTTTCATTCTTCCTACTTTGTATATTTGGTTCAATTTTTTGTCTATTTTATTCTGCTGAGAGAGGGGGTAGGGACAATAAGTATCCTTCTATTATTTATTATTGTGTGATATCGATAGCAGTAAAAGATAAGGAATTGCCATATAGCATAGTATCTACACATATATCATATACTTGAATGGATTGACTGATTACTAGTACCTCCGGCCGAATCTCCCCGATGCAACTAACCATTAGATACATATTCCGCTGTAAAGTAATAATACCCTGTATCTATCACTGCTCACACTATATTAGTTCGGTTTCATCTGCACCCAGTCACTGTGGCTCCTGCATGCAGTACGTTCACTTATCTCTTAGATAGATGGTATTTATTCGGTCTAGCTAGGGATGGGAAGTTCTCACGCGACTTACTCTTTCACTCTTACTCTAGACTCTGTCTCATTCTAATCTAATGCGGGATGCTGTATGCATCTATCCAACTCCGTCCTGGGTTCCCTAATTCTTTTACTCCACTACGGACAGCTAGGATAGTGGGACAGGATGGTGATTCATCTACCTAGATAGGTAATATCTCACGCGACAGACACATCATATTCTTTCTTCCCAACAGTCTAATATTTACTAACGACAATTCCATTGAGTGTGTAGTCCTACCTTATCAGTCACTCAAACACACTAACTAGGCTAAGTTGAGAGCCATGGTATGAATTTAAACCTAATCCCGATAATAAACACGGATACGTTTTTCCTGCCTATTCTATCTAGACTACTTAGTCTCTCGGAACGGTTCCGACTCCACTTCTCTCTCACACACCTTCTTCCCTTAGCCGATGCATGTATGCATGAGCTGAGCGGATACTCACTCTATTCATCTAGGCAGTAGTAGACTAGGTAGGTAGAGACGGTAGTTCAACATGCCGATGGTATATATCATTCGACCCTACTAATCAAGTATGACCCAGGCTCTTTCAGTGACTTACTTATTTTTTATAATAGAGAAGAGAATATATGTATCATCTGAGTAAGGGCCTGAATATAATAATATAGTCTCATTACTACCCCTATTACTCTTCTTAGTATATAACATTCACGAATTAAGGTGGGGAAGATCAACGGTAAGGCGTCTCGCCACTTGAATATCTAGCCGTATTCTTACCCTTGTCCTGAGTTGGAAGGGGCGGGATGGGGGATGAATTTACCATAGGTTATGCTCTATCTGTCTATCGCATATTCGCAATTCGGGGTCCTGATGGCGATGGTGATACACTGACTACTACTATAGTAGACACGGGTAAAGAAACGGATGTATGTATGTGTATGCATGTGGGGACGGAATGACACGGGTTCATGTTCCGTGGTGGGTTTGCTGTATTCTCGGTGGAGATGTTGCTTTGCTACTATGTCGTTTTGGTACATACGTAGTGGATATATATGGTTGTGGGAAGGGTCTATCTTCCTATTCAACTATCCAAATAGTATTGAATTGAGACCTGGAGTTTCGAGGGGAATGGATTGGGTATGATTGGGTGGGGAGATTAGTCTGCATAAAGATACTAAATAGGGCTATTGATTTTCGGGTGATTGGGGTTAGTAAGCGGATGGGTTATTGACCGTCGGAGGTCCCGGAGATTTTCTAGTTACCGCTGTAGATAGTAGTTTATTAACTGTGGGCACCATGTTGGGGAGATAGCGCTGGAATGTTATCCTAGGAGTAGAATGGGGGGTTTCGTTTGCGGTGGGGGTTTATGGATGATGGTATTCATGAAGCATGGCTCTTGTTAAAGGGTGGTATGTCGGAGATAGTGGCCACGGTATGTGAAGGGGTTTCCCTGGGAAAATATAGATAGAAATATAGTAAAGTCTGAATGATAATTGCTTCTATGCTCTGGGTATATCCAACTATCTATCATCTATCCATCTAAGCAAATCACATACAACATCTATGTATAAGCCTACCCAGCCAAGGCCTCTCCCACCCAATCCATCTGCACTGCACTCACGCCCCGCGCATAACTGCGATTCGTAAACACAAACTCATTGTACATGATCGCTTCGACCTTCTTTCCGAATAGCACACTGGACGGGTGAATCGCCACCGTCTGATTGCCCACCACCGTGCGGTAGCTACCATCCGGCACCAGACGGGCTGTGTTCGTCGAGAACCCGCGCAGGAAACTCTTCAGGATGTGAATAGGCGATGGGTCACGGACGGATGTGCTTGCTGCTGAGCCACGGGCATCGTTGGGGAGAAGCTTGGCTTGCCGGCATTGGGTGGTGAGTTGTTTGCGAACGTCCTGTAAATACCCCCAGTTAGTCAAAAGTTATCAGAGAGTATAGGTTGGGGTCTCACCATTACGGATTGCATGGCCCGGTGGGATACTAAATGCCGCTCTGCCCATGCCTTCCGGTCAGTATTCTCCGCAGCGTAGGCCTGTACTGTAGCGAGCATGGTGAGGTGGTCACCCTCTCGTCTGTAGAGATCGCGACGCGCTACTTCGGCTTCTTCTTTCTTCTCCTCGGACGTGATGTTTAGGAAGATGTTCTCGACACTGAGGCAGGAGATAATGTCAATCACGTCTAGCAAGCACTCTGGACCATATTCTGAGGCTGCGAGAAGTACGCGACCCAGTGTCGGGGTGAGAGGTAGCTTGGCGATCTGCAACCCGATTTGACTGATCTTTCCGGATTCCTCGAGGGCTTCAATGCTCAGGAGCTGGAGCAGTGCCTTCTCCAAGGCCTCTCGCGGGGGCCGTGTCAGGAAGGGAAAGTTCATAATGTCGTCCACACCGCGGGCTTTCATGTTGAGCAAGGCCTGACTGATATCGCACCGTAGAATCTCTGGCGTGTTGACCTCATCCAGAGCCAGGTAGTCTTTCTCTGTGTATAGTCGATAGCATTGACCCGGGGCCTCTCGACCAGCACGACCCTTACGCTGGATTGCGGCTGATTTGGAGATGGGCTTGACTAGCAGCGAGTCCAGTCCAAGGCGTGAGCGGAATTGCTTGACCTTGGCCTTTCCACAGTCCACGACGAACCGTACGCCTGAGACTGTAACGGAGGTTTCTGCAATGTTCGTAGCTAGAATGATCTTGCGGGTCCGTGGAGGAGCAGGAACGAACACCCGTTGTTGAGCTGCTTGAGGGAGCGCTGCGAAGAGTGGAAGTACTTGAATCTTGGGCAGCGCCGGATCCATTCCGGTTGCGTACTCGTTGACGAGGTTCTCCAACGCCTCCACCGTCTCTTGACCAGTCAGGAAGACCAGAATGTCTCCGGGCAACGGCTCCTTGTAATGAATCTGGAAGATGACCTTGAGAGCTGCATCAACAAAGTCATGCACCGGTTCGGGAGAGTAGATCGTCTTGACGGGGAACTGACGTCCCTTGATATGGCACACAGCAATATCATCCTCACTCTTCTGGTCTGCAGAATCCCCATTCGTTTCCTTCTTAGCTCCCTCAATCGCACGCGAACTTCCCTGGAATCCTTCCTTGAAGAAGCCCATCAGACTCTCCATATCCGCCGTGGCACTCATCACCACAACCTTCAAAGGTACACCACCCCGTCCTTCCCTCTTCCCTGACACCGAATTCCTCAAAAATCCCAGCACCTGATCAACATTGACACCACGCTCGTGCACTTCATCCACCACAATAGCACTGTACTTTGTCAACCACGGATCATGCAACATCTCCTGCAACAGCATTCCCTCCGTCAAAAACTTGACCTGCGTACTCGGCGACGTCGACGTATCAAACCGAACCGAATATCCAACCTTACTCGCAGGCGACGAATTGCCCAACGGGGTCCCCATTTCCTCCGCCACACGTCTTGCCAGCGAAATCGCCGCCACTCGTCTAGGCTGCGTGATAGCAATGCACCCTCCAACCGGAATCTCCTTCTCCGCACCATCACGGTCCCGCACAACCGTCTTAGCCGACCGACACCACTTCTCATTGACCAGAAACTGCGGAATCTGTGTACTCTTTCCGCTACCTGTCTCACCAACCAACAGCATCACATCGTTCTTGCGCAAGTAGCCGCGGATTTCGTCGCCGTGAGGGAAAATAGGGAGGTTCTTGCGCTGTTGGTATAACGCTTGCGCCTTTTCTCGTAGCGGAGTAAAGTTGGTATTCTTGAACTTTTGTTGCTTGTCTTTGCGCTTTCCATCCTTCACTGAGTTTTGTGGTTGCGATTGTTCTTGCTTCTGCTTCTTGATCGCTGGCGTGTCGTCCGAGACGGGGCCGGTTCCATTCTGCTCAGGCTGAGGGGGTACTTCCATGTTGAGATTCTCTGTCTTACCCCCCTTCACGATAAAGCCATTATCATGCTTTCGCTTCTTGTTCTTCCGCTTGTGGTCGTCTACTTTGCTGTGGGTTTTGCGCTTCGTGACGGGTGCGGAGTCGTCTTGTTCGGCTTTTTGCGACGGTTTGGTAGGGGCGGGGGCGGGGACGGCGTCGCCCTCGTCGGTGAAAACTGTACGGACCCTCTCCGGCATGGTGATTGCGTGTGAGGAATTTATTAGAGAGAAGGATAAGGGACTAGAGGTGTAACGTCATGTCGCAAGTCAAGTTGGGATGGGGAACTTTGTCGTCGGCGGAGTTGCGGATCCCCGAAATTTTTTGCTTATCGATAAGCGGCTGCTTGGCAGTTGTCTAGACCCAAGATATTGTACTTGTTCTACGGAGGACTTCTAAACAACAACAATAGTCCATTTAATTCGTGATATCATGTTCAATTCATTTAATCTAGCATATCCGTCATTTCTGTTGGTTATATATTGCGAATTACTGTTGCTTTATCCCATACCCTTTTACCGTTCATATAACCTCTATATCCTACGTCAATTCATACCCCAGCCGCGTACTCGTCGGAACACAAACGCCCGGTCGTTCTTGAGTCCGAATTCCGCCCAGTCGTCAGTCAGCCTGTTGTAACTCCAGTAGCCCTTCCAGGCCAGCTTGGTGTTCTTGGACGGATTGGGTGGCGTCATGTTAGCGTTAGCGGGTTTGGCTGCTGACACCGACCGAAGCGAGAGGTGCAACAGGTACATATACTTCGGTCCGGCTCCCTCGGTTTCGATGACCAGATCCCGAGGGTCAGGCGGTGCGCCCGCTGATTGGGCCTTGACGGGCAAGGACTCATATCCGGAGATGAGATCGTCCTGGGGAACGTCGTCGGCTGCATCAGAGGCGGGGGCCGGTTTGGCCAAGCGCCAACGACCTCGGTAAGCTTGCCTCAGCGCACCCATGGCGACGGGAGGAATGGTATCGGTAGGGCCCGTGATGGTGTTGCCTGGGTCTGCCATATGCCGATGGAACTGCTTCTGGGAAATTGCCCGTGCAGCCTTGACATTTTCCTTGCTGATGTACGGCACCACCTCCAATGGCTCGACTGTGGTGAGTAAGTAGACGACTGTCCCGTCCGGATAGAAGCGCAGATAGCGGTAGTAGGTCACAATGTGAATGGGGCTGTTCCACGAGGTGTTCTGGTACACCGAGGCTGCACCGGGACGGGTGTAGTTCACAGTACTAATGTAGATACCCGTAAAGCGAATGCGAGGGAATATCTGGAAGACCTCCGCCCAAGACGATAATGGTTCCGGGATTTGAACGGGCATTGATTGAGGGAAAGGCGTGTACCGCGGTCCTAGAGTGTACTCCGGTATGCCATGAATGTCACAAGCGAAAGAATAGTGCATGGCCTTGAATCCGAATTCGGAGCCCTGGCAAAGGCGTTTCCAGATGTGTTGCTCATGCGCAAAGTGATATGCCAGTCTCTTACAAACGAGCGCCACCCGACAGAATGATGCCGGATCTATCACAGCCACATGTCTCAAAATTTCGACCAGAACCTCGGACGGAACCTTCGAAATAGGGCACGGCGGCGGAGGGGTATTCTCGATCAAGGGCTCGGCCTGCGGGATAGGAAGATGAGCAAATGAAGCGATGAGTTCCGGGGTTGGTATGATCTCGGGTTCATCTGCAGCTGGTTGTGTTGCTGTGGCACTGCTGACCGCAGCATTGGCAGGTGGCTGCGCATTCTTCTTCCATGCCCAGGCGAAATGCTTGTTTCGGTACGTCTTATCGACTGCTGCATCTAACTGTACCCAGAGTTGTCAGAAGAGTTCTCTTGGTACAGAGGTATTCACTTACACGGTAAGCCTTGCGATAATGTTGCAGACTGTCTCCGAGGTTCCCCTCGGCCTCCTTCTCGACCGCTCTTTCAAAGTGCTCCAATGCAGACTTGGGCTCACTTCGAGGGACTCGTGAGTGAAACGCATCCTCATCCGCTACCCCTAAGCTCAAATGACCGACTCCATGGACAATCTCACTATGATCGACCGATGCCACTCCACCGTCTTCCTCGTCCTTGCGCTCCGCTACTTCATGGTGGGTAGGTGGGAATTGGCTCGACGGGGCTGCGGAGGATTTTGTTGGCCTGGGCTGCGCAGGTTGAGGCCTCGATGGCTTCGCGCGGCGCGCAACTTCCTCACGCCACTGGCGCCGAAACGATTCGAGCTCTGCGTTGTCCTCCATGGCCGCTAGGGAAGTTGGTTGCAGTGGGTGCGGCGGCGATCTGGGTCCGCCGCGATTGATAAGCAATTATCTCTCGGGCGGGGACCTGGAATGTCGGCGACCAAATGGATAGAAGGAATAATAGAAGAGAAAGGAAATGGAAAAGGTAGAAAGAAAAAGAAACCAGAGTACAACTCTAACACTCCATTGTAGTTCTTGTTGTCCACAGTCCCACAAACGACGAATCAGTCCAATACCGTGACAGTGGAAGAGGCAAGTGCTTATCTCCGGCACTTCCATCGAAGCTGTTCGGCTCCACGCGCCACCGCCAAACCTTCCGAGCCCCGATCGCTCTTTTTCTCTCTGACGCATTTGCTGCCCCCCTCTGACGTCTGTTGAAGATCCCTCCCCTACGCCATCAATCTTCCTAGCGATATTTAGCAGCAGAGGCACGCGTCCACAATTCATCCGCATCTCTGTCTTCTTCCGATCCTTCGCCGTTGAATGAATGTCCGCTACCACTACTGATCTTGCGCCCGGGGACCGATATCGCTCCGACGGTTTGAGCGGCGCTGTACCCACGAACAACCTGGCAGAGTCATGGCCATCAGTTAAAAACACTATTCCAATGGCGACTACATCTGGGACAGGCTCGGTTCCAGCACAGAGCGTCATGCAGCAGACGGAAGATGTCTCGATCGCTCAAAGGATGGTTTCGGCCACCATCGGCAGTTTTCTCACGAATATTTTAGGTAGGCAAGGTCGCAACTGGGTTCCTGAGGCGTGAGATGCTGATACTGCTGTCTAGTTACACCTCTTGACGTCGTTCGGGTTCGTCTACAGTCTCAGTCGCTGGTCAAAAACACATCGCCCTTCAACTCACACACAACGCAAACCTTCAAGAACGCTCCCCCCAATCTTGGAGTAACAGCTTGTTGTCGGGAAGTCTTTTGGATTGGACAGAATACTCAGATATGTATGCTCGGACCTGAAGCCGGGGCTCTCGGGGCTACATCGGTCGCGGATTGCGCCGTGGAAGAAACGCAGCGCAAAACATTCACATCGACCTTGGACGGATTGCGGAAGATCGCGCGAAATGAGGGTGTGCTGACCCTCTGGCGCGGACTTAGTCCTACTTTGATGATGAGCATTCCAGGGAACATCATCTACTTCGCTGGATACGACTGGCTGCGCACTGATGACAGGAGTCTGATCAAGCGGTGGTTTCCCGACGCCTACGCTCCTTTCGTTGCAGGCTCCGTTGCCAGAACCACCGCAGCATCTCTTATCAGTCCCATCGAGATGTTCCGAACGCGTCTGCAAGCCACGCCTGGCACTGGGGCTGGCCATTTCAAAGCTACCCTAGAGGGTCTTTACCATATGGCTCAAACCCAAGGTTACAGCTCGCTGTGGAGAGGACTGACGCTTACCATGTGGCGCGATGTGCCCTTCTCTGGCCTCTATTGGTGGGGGTATGAAGAGGTCAAGAACTATCTCATTGAAACGCGTAAGAGCTCTTACTTGCACGGTCTGCCACACGGGTCCTCTGCCAGTCAGCGCCATCTCCACGACCTTGATACGCCAACCTTCTTTGACAGCTTCTTCGCGGGCGCTAGTTCTGGATCCTTGGCGGCATTCGTCACCACTCCGTTTGACGTGGGCAAAACTCGCCAACAAGTTTTCCGACACATGAGTGATGTGCCAGGTTCCGCAGGCAACGTTTCCGGCGGAGTCCTCCATCCCGAGCAGCTCCCCCTACCGAAATTCCTGCTACACATTTTCCGTGAGGAGGGTATGGCAGGACTTTTCCGCGGATGTGTTGCACGCTGCCTGAAGGTAGCACCAGCTTGCGCCATTATGATCTCCACATACGAGTTCGGCAAGAAAATGGCACGGGGCGTCAACGAGAGGAGTCGCTCTGCAGATGAGTGAAACCGAAAAGTAATCTAATTCTCCCCTCCACAAAAGATATTTCATTTCTTGGATATGGCTCGACATATACGGCGTTCTCGATTACAGGAAGACCCGAAATACCCGACGCTTGATCTCAAGCAGCTTGCATTTCTCCACTACTTGCAGCAATTAATTGCTTCTGTTTTATCGCATAAACTCGGCGTGCACTGCGTTTCTACCTCTTGATTTCTTGTTGATGTCTGATGATACCGAATTGTCTCGATAGAACTTTCGTCGCAGTTCCTTCTCTTTCTTCTCGTTTTGCTCCATCGCCTTCATATTATTTCCCTGCATATATCTTCTTCTCGTCACCAGCGGTATGCTCCTATGTTTGTCTTGTGTAAGACCAAAAGGGAGGTTTTGTCTTTTCGGGACGCAAAAGTCCTCCAAACCATGTATATCTTGTATCTGCTAAGAGCGACCAAAATCTTCACTCCAATCACATCCTATATAGCTTGTTGAATAAATATTCTACCAGACCTTCCGGTCTACATTCACCAATGACTGGTGTGCTATTTCTGCAAAAGGCTTCCGTTACCCTTACTGGGGAAGGTCTGATCAACAAGTATCGTTAGTCCTAGTTGGCTGGGAGTCTTCTGCACGACTTGCACTTACTGACAAATACCATAGATAGTTTCAGTCTTTCCTTGGATGGGGCTAATTAATTTGCTTATCTTTTATAATTCAAGGCTAATTTAAGTGGTGTTCTCACCTACTAGCAGGGGTCTGCCAAGTAAGGCTGAGAAGATCTTCCAAGACAGTCACCTGCCCGGGGGTGGATCAACAGAGTGTCAGATGATGAGGCTCGTCTTCCTTCTGAGTCAAAGCAGTGCACTGCTCACTTTCGCATCCTCCCCACTTCGTTCAGACAATATGTCTCAACCCTTCTCTGTCCACTGGAGCGAATGTGGAAAATGGCTCCCGACAATGCGCTCAACGGGGAACAACCGCCGCGCATCGAAACGGCAGTGGAGTAAGTATCCGATCGTCTCTCCACTATCCTGAGAATGATAGATGAGCTAATGCAATAAAAATACTAGTATCGTTGCAGTGCCAGCTATCGGTGTAGATCCCAGGAGGACATGGCTCGATGAGGATTCACAAACGCCGTGGCTTCTCACCGAGTTAGCCAGGAGCATCCCAACCGCCCGTGTTCTGTTTGCAGACCACGGGCATCTTGACTCTCAAGATGATCTGGACTTACTGGCTCACCGGCTGTTAAAGTGGCTTCTAGAGAAAAGGGGGTCAACTGTGATTACTTCCACTAGCCTTGTGCTGGATGCAGAGCACGGTCCTGATATTGCGTTGCAGAGCCTTAGGCGTCCTATCTTCTTTATTTGTCACAGCACGGGCGGACTTGTCGCCAAAGCAGCGCTTGTAATAGCCAGTCAACTGACATCTAGACTTGGTTCGATTCTGTCAAGTTGCTATGGCATCGCATTTCTGGCGACTCCGCATCATGGCTCGAGTTATCTGTCGGCTCCGGAGTTCACCAAAAGTATTCAGCATTTGATGAGACTCAAACACCGCATTCCGCCTCGCATTCAGGAGCTCTTCAAACCAAGACATCCCTACCTCTTACGTCTTTCTAGTGAATTCAGGGCAATATCGGCGGATATCAGACTTTGGACCTACCTGGAGACTGTCGATTCAACTCTAAGCATCGCCGACTCTGAGGCTGGAACCACCATAGACATGCATGTTCCCATTACGTCCATTCGGTCTGGTATTCTTGGTTTTGAACATGAAAAAGAAACCCCTCTAGCTGCTGACCACGTTGGCACTGCTTCTTTCAAGGGCCAGGAGCTTACAACAAGAGTCGGTTTCATAGATGAATTACATGAATCTGTCACCGTGGCTATTCGTCTATCTAAGCTGACAGATGCCCCGTTAGACGTGGACATGGAAGTAATGGTCCAGGTAAACGGCTTTTTTGAAGACACTGCGCGTGGAATTAGCGACGAATCCCCTTTGAAACTATGGTCAACCAAAGCGTCTCTCCGCGAGTATCTGGCCAATGGACCCTCTTCATGCCTTAACCTTAGACTTCAGAAGACAGCCGGAATACCAGCGAGCATCTACGATGACTCTTCTCTAAGCAGCTTTGATAGCAGGCCGACTTCTGCTCACGTTCGGGCGTCAATGGATGGCATATTGCAACCAAGAGAAACACCTATAGCGGAAGCCAACAGACCCGAAACTCTTCCTCATAGACCCCCATTAAAAGCGAGTCGCAGCTCTATGGGCCACACATCTCCTCAGATCCATATTACTGAGCCAGCCGTTGATGACTACTTCGATGTACAGCCAGAATCAGGTCAAGATGCAAAGATGTCTGATTCACAAAGCCAGGATGAAATAGGTGAGGCGAGTCAAAGTGAAACGGGTGTGGGAAACATTCTGTGAGTTTCTATACGACCCCCGCCAGTAAAGCTAGACAGTTAACAGAATTCAAACGAAGAGCAATATCTAGTCCTCCCAGATATAAAAGCTTCCTACCAATTCCACCGCCCTTCCGAGATACTGTCGATCAGCAGAGGGCCGAGATGCCCCGGAAGATGCCACGATTTGACCAGCCGGAGCCAGGGAGCGAGAAACTTCTTTGGATCCATGTGCCTTATACCCACACTGGATGGGTACCAGCTGTACTAGGTAAGGCTTGTGGAGATCACGACAGGCAGAAGTTGTACGTAGCCCTCCGTATATTCAGACCTTTTGCTGACGTATCCAGCTTGGAGGAGTTTGTCAATGACGAATACTGGTATTCGAATCTCATCAGAGCCCGTCACCTTGAACCCCACGCTCGCTACGTAAGACCCGACTGTATTCACTTCAAGGACCGCAAGCCTCCGTCTCCTGATGCTGTGGATGGACAACATGATCCCAGATTGGCTTTATACGTAAGTCTACCCCTCTAAAAAAACAAAGCAGATGCTCACCCACCCTCTTTTTCCTAGATACCATATGTACGTATTATCCAAAGCGTAAAAGAGCATGCACATCCCCTGTACTAAATGCAACATAGCTCCACTGGGATACCTACTGGAATCTCGTTCAGCGGCGTAAAGTCGTCGAAGACAGATTGCAACAAGGACGCTTCAGACCAGTGCCAGACGACATCTCCAGAGCGAGCCTGGAGTCAAAGCTGATTTGGAGATATCTCGGAAGCGAGCCACCTATTCATATCCGGCGAACGTTGGATCAATTTGGGTATCCTAGCTTACGATCCACCGTAGCAAGAGATGATGACCAGATGCTCTGGAAACGGACGAAGAAGGTCGTTAATCTCAATGATGAAATCAAGATTTCCGCAGAAGCAGAAAACTCTACTAACACTAAAAACACATTCATGGATGGCAAGGTCCTCATGGTCGATCAACTCTGGTTATGGATTGTCGATGAGAAGACAGTAGTCACTTTCTTCCCCAATCAGGAGGCTACGACAGCTGAAGGCAAACTCTACGAGCAGTCAAACCTCTATAGCAGCATATACAACGAGCTTAACGGAGATCTCGCAAGACGCTTCGAAACAGCTGGCGACCTTGCTTCCTTGATCGTGTTGCACGCAATGACCGTCCTTCTGGACCGGACATTGCACCGTGACCTGCAAATACTCCGAATATTCGAAGAATCCATCAGCATTCTTGTGAGAACCCAACTCTCCATTATAGATGAATACAACACTAACCCATCCAGACCGAAATCGTAACCAAATCCTTCAAACGCTTCCGAAACCGCGGCTTCAACACTCGCCCCGCCGACTATAACAAAAACGCCGAAGGCAGACCCATGTCCGCTGCGGAGCGCGACGAGAGGGACAACAAAGTAGCCAGACGAAACCGCGAGGACCTCTCCACATTACTAGAGCTGAGAGACATCGTAGACGAACTAAGCACCCTCCTCAAACTCCTCGAGCAGCAAACAACTACAGTGAGAACCATGTCCAGCTACTTCGAACACCGAGGCTGCGGACAAGCATTCATCAAATCCGCTCTCTCCCGACTAGAAGAGTACCGGAACCAAGTCCTCGAAATGCGCGAAAACGCATCCGTGGCACAGAAAGCAGTACGTTCTCACCAACCAACCTTCTCTCCCAGACAAGACATAGAACTGACACCCCCCAAACCAACAGGTCGAAAACCTACTCGACCTCAAACAGAAACAAGCTAGCGTTGACGAATCCCGTCTCGCCCGATGGGAAGCAGAAGTAACTCAAGACCAATCTAGATCTGTAATGGTCTTTACAATATTCACCGTCATGTCAGTTTCCTTCCCCCATCATACGCCAGCAAACCCACACAACTAACCCTGATATCACTACACAACCAGCTTCCTCCCCCTCTCCTTCTTCACCTCCCTATTCGGCATCAACGCCCGAGAATGGAGCGGTGAAGCAGAGAACCTAACCCTGGGCCAGATGCTATACATCTCAGGTACACCCCCACCCCTCCCTCCTACATCCCAAGCACCTACCTCCCTCTCCCACATCCCCAACCCAACCCAACGCTAAATATAACAAACAGGCCCCGCCTCCTTCGCCATAATAATGTTCGCCCTCCTAATAGCCTTCAACGAACGGCTACGCGAAACCCTCTGGCGGGCCCAAAAACTCATCATAGATATAGTTGCAGATTTTCTTCTCGCGCCGATCACATTGCTTTTCCAGTGGTGGAGGAGGATGGGGAGGAAGGTGAAGAGGAAGAGGCCTGGACCTGGAGCTGAATCAGAGAATAACCGGCCGAAGACGACTGGTCGTCGTGGCTTGGGGAAATATAGACGGAATGGGAAGATACAGAGACAGCAGTCTGGGGAGGATATTTGGTCGGAGCATGAGGATAAGATGTTGGGTGGTGGTGTGGGGCGTATGGGACTGGTGGATGGGGAGGTGGAGAGGGAGAGGAAGGATCCGTATGCGGAGAAGGGGAGGGGGTGGGGGGTTGATGAGTAGATATCTAGACTCAGTTGTTATTTGCTACTAGTAGTTGAGATGGTAGAGGGGTGGGTACTATTTGGGTGTTGGTAGACGGGTTGGGTATTTCAATGTCTACTTATAGATGATAATAAGTATATATTGTTTATGATGTTTGGTTAGTAGTAGTGACTTGATCTAGGTCCGATGTTTAATTATTTCAGTTCGTTTAATACTTGGTAGGCAAGCAACATGTTTATGACTATACTACGAAGGTAGAATGCTCATGAACAATTAGTTAATGAAATTGCAAAACACCACGGCAGAATGAACGGCCGTGGAGCACATAAAGTACATGGTATGATACACAGGACTCCCTGAGACTTTTTGTGCCCAATATAACGGAGTGGAGATGATAAGGGAGGAGAGGATATAAGAGGTGAAAGTAGGAATAAGTCGGGTAAAAGAGGATGTGGTTAGGTGACCAAAGACGTATAACACATTAGAGACAAAGGAGATAGTCGAAAACCAAGAACAAGAAGAAAAAAAGCCATATCAGGACAATGCCCGTACTATGCAACAACACGCTGGAAGGGAAACCTCTTTAGAAACAAGGAACGGGTAAGGCTACACGAGAACGGGGGCTAGCTTAGAACATGCCACCGCCCATGCCGCCCATACCGCCCATGCCACCCATGCCACCGGCAGGAGCAGGGCCCTTCTCCTCAGGGGCATCAACGATGGCGACCTCAGTGGTACCGAGGAGGGAGGCAACACCGCTGGCGTCAACCAGGGAGGTGCGGACAACCTTGAGGGGGTCGACGATACCGCTGGAGATCATGTCGACGTACTCGCCCTTGGAGCTGTCGAAACCACGGTTGAAGTCCTTGGCGAAGTCATCGGTGAGCTTGCCAACGATGACGCTGCCCTCGAGACCAGCGTTCTCGACGATGGTACGGGCGGGGCGGGTGATGGCGCTCTTGATGATGCTGACACCGAGCTGCTGGTCGAAGTTGGCGGTCTGGACGTTGGCAAGACCGTTGGCGGAGGCCTTCAGGAGGGCAGTACCACCACCGGGGAGGATACCCTCCTCAACAGCAGCACGAGTGGCGTTGAGAGCGTCGACAACACGGTCCTTCTTCTCACCGACCTCAACCTCGGAGGCACCACCGACCTTGATGACGGCGACACCGCCAGAGAGCTTAGCGAGACGCTCCTGGAGCTTCTCCTTCTCGTACTCGGAGGTGGTGGGGTCAGCCATGACACCACGGATCTGCTCGCAGCGCTGAGAGATGCTGTCCTTGCTGCCCTCACCGTTGAGGATGATGGTGTCCTCCTTGGTGATGGTGATGGCACCGGTGGAACCGAGCATGTCGGGGGTCAGCTTCTCGAGCTTGATGTCAAGCTCGTCGCTGAAGACGGTACCGTTGGTGAGAACGGCAAGATCACCAAGGATGCTCTTGCGGTTGTCACCGAAGCCAGGGGCCTTGACAGCGGCAACCTGGAGCTGGCCACGGAGCTTGTTCAGGATGCAGACGGCGAGAGCCTCACCCTCAATGTCCTCAGCAATGATGACGAGAGGACGGCGGAGGGTGGTGGAGGCCTCAAGGGCGGGGATGATGTCCTGGACGGCGGAGATCTTCTTCTCAGAGAGCAGGATCAGGGGCTTCTCGAATTCGACCTTCTGGGACTTGGCGTCGGTGATGAAGTAGGGGGAGGTGTATCCACGGTCGAAGCGCATACCCTCGGTAACCTCAAGCTCATCCTCGAGGGTCTTACCCTCCTTGACGGTGATGACACCCTCCTTGCCAACTCTCTCCATAGCGGTGGAGATGAGCTTACCGACGTGGGTGTCGCCGTTGGCGGAGATGGTAGCGACCTGAGCGATCTCCTCACCAGTGGTGATGTCACGCTTGTTCTGCTGGAGGTAGTCGACAACAGCGTCAACGGCGGCCTGGATACCACGACGGAGGTCCATGGGGTTGCAGCCAGCGGCAACGTTCTTCACGGTCTCGGAGAAGATGGCACGGGCAAGGACGGTGGCAGTGGTGGTACCGTCACCAGCGATTTCGTTGGTCTTGGAAGCGACATCCTGGAGAAGACGAGCACCGAGGTTCTCGAACTTGTCCTGGAGCTGAATGGCCTTGGCAACGCTAACACCGTCTGTTACAGTCAGTACGACCGATCCGCAAAGCTCCGTATTATTAATTATGATTATAGGAAGGACGTACCCTTGGTGATCTTGGGGGAACCGTAGGGGGACTCGATCAGGACATTGCGACCCTTGGGACCAAGAGTAGAGGTGACAGCCTTAGCAAGAGTGTCGACACCCTTGAGGAGCTGGGCACGAGCCTCAACGCCGAACTTGAGCTCCTAGAATAGGTGTGAGCAAGCTTCCAGACAGGACTGTCAAGAGCTCCAGCAAGAGCAGCTCAATTCCAAGCTAAGAGACATACCTTGTGAGCGAAACGCTGCTGCTGCAGGCTGACGGGGGATCTCTGGAAAGAAGCACGCTTGGCAGCGGCGGACAGGACGGAGGTCCTGGAAGAGAGAGCGCGTTGCATCTTGAAGGGATGTTATGGGAAAACAAGACAGAAACAAGGTAGAAGAGGATATTAGAATACAATTAGATCGAGGGTAACCCGACCAGAACTCCCAGAGCAAGAACGGGTGTCAAGGGAGAAGAAGGAGAAGAAGAATGGATGGAGGAAGAGATGGAGATGGGGATGGAGATGAAGCCAAAGTCTCGAAAATTTTCCAGGCGATTCTCGATCCCCGGATTGTCTTGGCGGCAGAAGCTCCTAGAAGGTCACGTGGGGCCCGGCTATCCGAGGGAATCGCCTCGGGTCGTCGGAAGAGGTAACCCGTTGCCGGATATAAAGGCTTCTCGACATTTTATAAAAAAAAAAAAATTAATAATAATGATATATACTAGGATAGTCCCTAGGGATTTGATTGAGGGCTTATAATATTAAGCCTAGGTTCTACTTTCTACTATTACCACCAGAACCACGAGAACGGTCAAAATATATTCTGGTGGAGGGAGACTACCGTCTTCAGTTTTAGTACTACTACTGTTTAGTATAGTCTGTTGGTCCTCTCACCGACTCTCTTACTACTATCTTTAGTAGTGGTAGTAGTAGTAGTAGTCGTCTAAAGACACTATTAGAGAATACTTACAGAAGAGACCATAACTTGTGAAAGCTAGAACTCAGCGTACTTACTCATGATGGTTATATAATCATATCATGACTATTAGTATCTATTTACAACTGTAGATAACCTTAATATAAACTATTAACTATCTTTGTATTGCCCTCCACAAATCTCCTCGGTCCCCTGTATGGTTTCATTGACAAAATAGTAGCTACAAAGGTCATGTTGGAGGATTATAAGTGATGAGTTGCAGTATTTGTACTGGTTAATAAGCTACACTGACGCGTCTACTACATAAAACGTTATCAGGTGCTGCCATATATCGCCAGTTATATTGCTATAGTGGCCTAGAAGTAACTGATTGCTCCTTACGGCATCTATTCCATTTCATATACTTAGAACCACATATACCTCCAATTATTATGTTGGGTGCTGGACATTCTGTATTCTTGGGGACACAATAATTGAATTGAGTGTTGAGAAAGTCACACGAATTAGTAGTGCCTGTTATATTGCAACAAATCGATCTTGCTGGATGAAACACATGCAATATTATAAAGATCTAAAGATAAATATGGGGAAGTACATCCGTTGAGGGCGTGTCAGTCACGTGTATCACATGACCCAACCTTTCCCGAACCTCCGAAACTCGACCGTCTGCAAAGCATCCCAAAGCAAGTGTTCCTTCTCCTGAACAGAATCCCCTCATCTATCCCTCACCGTCAAAATGGCATTCGCTTGGAAAGCTGCTGGTCTTACGTATGATATCACTCTCGCTCTGAATCGTCTTGTCTGCTCTGGATCCCCGACTGACGTCTTGGTTGACTTTTACAGCTACAACCGCTACTTGACCGTTGCCGCTCGCGCGGTCCGCAGGTCTCTCAAGGACGGTCCCCGTGCTGCTGCTGAGCGCCGCGGAAACATGGACTTGCGTTTCGCCAAGTGGGAGGTTCGTATATGCACGCCTGACATACCCTTCGCCAAGTTCAATGGGATGAGGACGGGTTTGACTGACTATCGGGTTCCGGATATAGAACGGCAAGCAGGGTGAAGTCAAGTCCCTCGCCAAGGCCAACGATGAGGCTCTCGCTGCTCAGGCCGAGTCGAAATAAATACCCCGTTCCGAAAGTGTGTGAAAGAAGCCCGGAAGATGTGTATTCTGGATGAAGGATGTTGAGGTCTCGGGTGGAAGCCATGGGCAGGAATGGAATAGATCTCTGTAGCATATTGGCCCCTTTGATCAGGTCTAAATAGAAAAGAACTATTTCTTCCTGCCGTTCTTCTCTAGCTGGCTAGCAGGGCCCGCTTAACCACAATGTAGTTTCTTGTGCCTGCGAGAGCATGGGTTCCTGAATTGAACTCGACGGGCTCTGCTTGAGCGCGTGCGGCTTGTGTTCCCGCAAGTTTTGCCCTGTCCGCCCGACTCCCCGCCCTCCCCTCGCCCGCTCTCGGTCTGCTCCAACTCTCATTCCCCTTCCCCTTCGGTGCAACCCTTCTTTTTAGACGACCCAGACAATCTGGCAGCTGGCTGCAAATGATCGTGGTTTCACATGCTGCCTAACAACTCATTCCCTGTTTCGACAATGCGGGTTGTCACGCAGTCAGTAGTCCCGCGCGACATCACCGATGAATTTACATCCGCTGCCTCAAGTGAGCCACTTCCTCTCTAAAGCCCGCCCTTTAGTTATTCCACCGTATAAAATGAATTGCCCACTGACTACTTTTCTACCTTTCCCTCAGAGCTGAAAACTGGCCAGCTTGTCAAAGATGATTACTTCACACTTTTCGAAGCAGTTGGGGCGTTGGAGGTCGGTTGCGACTCAATATGCTTTTGACAGACATCCGGCCGATTACACCGAACCAGAAGCTGATATTCTCCCATTCATAATAGATTATGGACTCCAAGATGGACAGTGGATATCTAGGCCCCGGTGAAAACCATGCGCAGGCTTTGGATGACGACTACGATGTGACGCGGGAGCTTAGTCCGGAGGAGGTCCTTGGTATTATGGACGGATTGCTGTGTCATGAGGTATGTTGAGGTACTCACACTCGAATATTTGACGCTGCATTCGACCATGCTAACTTGTCTGTTGCGATAGATGGCATGGCATATGGGCCACCCTCTTTCCCAAACCCTCTTCACATCCCTGTACCTTGATAAGCTCTTGTGGCCTGTCCCAAAGTCGCTCGATGAAGCCACCTTCTCTCGCGGACGTGCCGCGAGTAATGAAAAGGAAGCCCCGATCGTGCATCTGGTACTGCGTGCTTATTGTCTGGCGCTCCTCAAATGCTGCGACTTTGTTCATGCACGAGTAGCCACTGAATACTATTTCGAGGTTGGTTTTGGCTTACTACATTCTGTTGGCTCCGCAGCTAACAACAATCCTTCATCACAGGAAGAGGACTTTGTCACCCAGCTCTACAATCGCAGTCTGCTGTCGCAATTCGAACCGGAGCCATTCTACGACCTCCTTCACCAAGCGATCTATTGGGTTGACGAACAGAGAGACAAGTTGGATGAGAAAGTGCTGCAGGCCATAAAATCAAGACTGCTCTTCCGACGTGACTTTCTGAAGGGCATGGAACAAGATATCGAAGTGATTGAGACGAGGTCAAAGGAGCCATTTTTGGCTTGTCTGCCCCAATTGGATGATATGGCCAAATCGACGACCCTCGGAGCGCAAGTGCCTGATTCATTCAGTTGGAAGATTCAAAGAAAACTGGCCAGCACTGTGCCCCCAAGACCGATGGTGAATATCAATTTCGACGATGCGCTGGCGCATCTGAGACGACTATGTCAAGACGCAATTGATCTCCAAGAAGTCATCGGTTACCGCGGTCCTTACAATTTCAAGGTGGGTGGCCGCATGGCTTTCTCGCTGCAGCAGTGTCTTACTAATGGACGCAGGTAACTGTCTGGACTCTGCTGTCACGGAAGCCTCAGCCATCAGTATATATCCGATCGCTGGTTCAGTCAATGATCGTAAACAACATGACGATACTGGGAGCCGTCCCGGTTAAACAGCTCCTGTACGATGAGCTCGCAGAGCTTGTACTACCGTCTAGTATACTTCTGCAAGCCAACATGGACGATATTGAGGTGCCTTCAGACCCCCGCTTCCAAATTGCCAAGCAAATGGACGCTTTCGTGCAGCGTTTCTCCCAGGTATGCACCTCTCATCCTCTCTTCCTGTGTATAGGTTTCTATCCAATGCTTGACCCGACTAATACGCCATGCAGCCTTTTGTGGACACGTTCCGTAGTTCCTGCCTGAATCGCTGCCGCATCCGCCGTACTGTTTGCCATACCATTGTCGACTGGGACAACTTGCAAATGGAGGTAAGTCCCCCGATATTCCATTTAGCATGGGTAGGCCTAATCCTCTGTAGGCGGAAGATCTGGATGAGCAACTCCGTACCCTCAGCAAAGAACCCCCGCTGATGCTCGCTAACGGCGACGCAACGTACTCATACCCTCTCAGTAGCTGGGCCTACCATCAGAAACTGGTTCAATTCCGTCTCATTCTTCAGCTCGGGTTCGAGCTTTCTATCTACGCACCGGAAGAACTACCGGGGATGTACTGGTACCTGTCCCACATTTGTTCTACCCATCTAGGCCATATCGATCGTATCCGCACGTTCACTGTCGCCACGGCCAAACGAAACCTTCCCGATGTGGCCGCCAAGAAGCGCGATGCTCTTGAACGCCATGCTGCCCTCCAGAAGTCCCTCAAACTGCTCGAACGGCTCACGACGCAAATCGTTGCGATTGACGCATTTGCAATTTCCCTGCACGCCCTGTACGTGCTCCTTGTTCGCCATAGTGTCCTGCCAACAGCCTCTTCACCCCAAGCGTACTCTAGCGACCGGTTGCGCTACGAACTCCGCATGAAACCCTTCCTTTCAATTACCTTGCCGGAATTGGTCCCTTACGATGAGTACCGACGGGAAGCGGTGCTCGAAGGAGACAGTGATGAGATCGTGCTGGAGCGTGCCACTAAGGCGATCTCGGAAGCCCGGAAAGCGTGGGAAGCCACGCTAGCGAACGGGGCTTTTATCCGCGATTCCGATGGCGAGGAAAGCCCCGCACCGGCCATTGAAGAAGACTGGAAGCGTGACATCAAAGACACGAAGCGCGCCTGCATCGGTGCCAGTATTGCCATCGGAACAGTCAAGGAAGCATTGGAGAAGCGCACGCCAAAGGAACCATCTGATGAAGCGGCCAACAGCCCATCGGTAAATCTCCGGGTGACCATTCCAGAGGTTGGGAGCAAGGCCCGTTGGCATGATTGGTGGATAGTTCCGCAGATCTCCCAAGCGACAGTAGCAGCCTCTAAGAAGACATGAAGGGCATCATCTCCCTACGGCGACCGGTACTTGCCCGGCGGGCGCAAAGTAAAACAGACCCTGGTTGCCCTTCTCGCCGCGATCCTGACGGGGATCGGACCACGCGAAGGCGGTCCCCCAGGGGTCGTGTGCGTCCTTCCCACCGTAGGCTGGAAGCGAAGACGACCGGCGCGGAGTACTTAGGCACATCCTGTGGCGGGGACGACAACGCTGATTGGCACCTCTGAAGCTGTGCACGAGAGCCGACCGTCCCCCAATGTTATCTAAATTACTTAGTGAAGCCCTAGGCAGCTGGTGTGGAGACCTGCCCGATGCATCATGAAGTCATGTATACTATAAGATACACCAAATATACCGATCACATTGATGAGGATTTTCAAATCGCTTACCTGGTACCCGACCTGCAGAGACAAAAAGAGTAAAGGAAGTACACCAACAACATTAACCAAGTAGATTGATATTAGGTATCTTTCAATTGACACGTAATTAGATCACTTCGCATCATCAGTCAAGGAAGGAGCGATCCAAACCTAGTAGTAGTAGATTTAGCTACCTCCCCACTACCTACCAGCTCGTCTCGGCAGGAGCAAAGCAGTAAGAGGATGTACAAAGCAGATCAGCCCATACCCATCCATCCTTCCATTCCTTCCTTCCTTCCTTCCTTCCTTTCTTTCTTTCTTTCATACTTACACTTACTGTACTTACCCAGTCAGCTGACCCCGACCTGTCAAACTGCCAGGTCCGTCAGTCATCCAGGCTTCTCCTTACTCAGTAGCTTTGAGCTCTCGCTATCCATCTCTCACTGCAGCATCCACCAGCCTCTCTATCCCGGACTTGACATCCATCATCATTTCATCTCCCGAACTTGTAATGGATCAGAATCGGAACAATCTCGATTCATTCACCGAAATGGACGTCAGTTATGCAACGATTGCTGGAGTTGCTAGCTAAGTAATAGCTCGCTCGCTACGATACCGGGGTGAAAATGAGGTGGGAAACAATCAAAGCTACTAAGCCTGAAGTGAGTACACTAGCTACGATGTCCAATGCTATTTAGTGAACTAGACTAACAAGTGGGGATAAACAGAGTTACGTTGACAAACTAACTTGACTAACCCAGGGAGTTGCGTCGATGACCTCACCGGACCCGAGACTGTGGATGGATGAAATGGAACCTAATGGTGTGGACACAGCCGGGAAGGAAGGGCAGCGCCAGGATGAGAAGAACGAAGGATGAGGGAACATCAGATGAACACCAATGGGCGATTAATCATTGGGTGGGAAATTGCCGAGCGGGAATGATTCACGGCTGGCTTGGTCCATGCGGAACAATCGATAAACAGACACATTGAAAAGAACAAAGGGAAGGAGGGAAGGAAGGAATGAAGGAAGGAATGAAGGGAAGCTGCAGAGAAAAAACACTAACGATCGGGAACTCAACAATTGGGGGGAAGGCATGATAAGATCTACTACTACTACCGACAATTTATAGATTTTTCTGCATTGCACGACTCTCTCCAGTTCCCGATTGGAACTTGTTGAGAAAGAGATGAGAGGGGGAAGAACGGAAGAGAATGAGAGACAACACGCCATCTCGGAAGGTTCCATTTCCACGGCGCGGAAATCATCAGCGGGCCTCTGAAGGTTGGGTTTGAATTAGTTGGTTGGTTATGCCATTTTCTGCTTTCTCTCTCTTGCCGATGTCTGCCTGACTAACCGGGCGAGTCAGAGAGACACCCGAGAGGAAGGAAGAAAGAGAGGGGGAGAGAGAGAGAGAGAGAGAGAGAGAGACAGAGAGAGGGTAGGAAGGACAAGAGCTGAGAGAGAAGAGCCGGATCGGATCCCCTCCAAAAGTCAGTTCATCTCCCCAAAGCTGCTTGCTGTCGCTGCTGCTGCTGCTGCTCCCCAGGGAAAGATCGGCTTATGCATTGATCGGAGGATCGTCTATCTAACCTCGACCATCTTGTCCCCATCTTTTTGTTACTATCTTTACTTCCCCAACTGTCCACTCCTCATCATACTATCTCAGGGCTTCACTTGCCTAAACCCAAACCTACTATCATTTCTGCTCGAAGACATCTGCTATTATCATGGTGATTCAAAATCCTACGAGCAGCAGCAGCCGGGGTCGGACCCATTGATCGGTGAGTGTCTGTCTGTCTGTCTCTTCCGCCCCCTCCTTCTGCCTCTGCCTCTTCCTACGTCTGGCTTTCCACTGTTTCGCCCTCCTCGGTAGCCTATCGTTGAAATTTGCGTGCCCTGCTCCTCTGCTCAGTCCTAATACGCCTATCTCCGTCGCGCTGAGAGTTGCTGACGTCTCGGCCCGTCTAACTCTATCCTCATTCGCTCGCAGCTCTTTCTCTCCTTCTCTCTTTCTTGCTCTCCAATTTGCACGTGTCGTCTACATATTTTTTTTTTTTTTTTTTTTTTTTTGCTCGGTTCTAAAATCTTGAACACCTTCGCCCAATGTCTCACATCTTTACTCACGTTTGCACTACGATTAGAGCCCCGTTTCGGAAATTAAGCGCGCGTGTATGATCGTCTGGTTGCACAGACAGACGTTTTGTCTATCCCTTCCCTTCCGTCACGCACATCAATCCCCGAGATTCCCCTCCCAAATAGCGGGGACCAAGCAAACGTCTGCAAATCCTACCGCAAGCAATGCCTACGTATCCTATCCGTCGCCGGCCGCGCGAGTGTAAAACTTGCCTACCTTGCCGTGCCAGCAAGGTCCGCTGCGATCGCAATGTCCCATGCGGCAACTGCGTCAAGCGCAACTTCACCTGCTCCTACGGTCGTCCTCCACCCACCGCTCCCAGACCGGCCTCCTTCATTCCCGACCAGTATGCCTCGTCCGCTACGACTCCCGCCACCAATACGCCGCAATACATGCCTTCCGCAGCTTATCAGTCTGCCGCCCATCGCGATGGTCCCTACGGTGCCGATCCCGAATCAGCCAGCTCTGCCAACCAGGATGGTCTATCGGAGATGGTAACGCTGTCGCAAGAGGAATGGGACGAGATCAACTCCAAGATGCAGACAATGGAACAGATCCTGACCAGTCTGGGCTCCCTGTTTCAGGCGCACGGCGCGCGGAAAGTCGCCCACTCCCGATCGGAACCGTCGCAGGAGCAGGAGGAGGAAGACGACTCGCCTGCCTCTGAGGGCATCTATGGATCAACTACGCTGAGAACAAACTCAGTCCACATCGGATCGAGGTCTGCTCTGGTGGACATTCTAGACAAATCGAAGGTTTCCGAGGACACGGCGCAGGCGCTACCCAAAGATGACCTTCTTACCGAGCTGGCGATGGGGAACGAGTCGGCCGCCTACCCCTTCGTGGACCTTTGGTCGTCGGATCCGTATACGTTCAATATCTCTGGCGTGTGCAGTGTGCTGCCCGACGATGAGCAATGCCGAAAATTTCTAGCCTTCTATCGGAATATTGGTGCGGTGCTGTATCCCGTGCTGCCGGATCTCGTCAAGTTTGAAGCGGACATGAACAAGCTGTTGCAGGGCCGACAGGCCGCGGGTGGCGTATATAGTCCGGATGCTAATGGCCTAGTGAAGCCGTTTGGCATGAGTGTCTCTTTTCTTAGCCTTCTATTTGCTGTTTTAGCATCTGGCTCTCAACTATCTGATCTGCCTGGGAAAGAACGAGAGTTGACCTCGTGGGTATACGGTTGGTCGACACTTCCACACTAGCTTCTATTCACTTCATACTTACCCGCCTCAGTGTCTTGTTCTTACCATTGTCTGCGCATGTTGAACTATGTGTCTCAGCCATCCCTGGAGGTGATCCAGATCCTCTTGATCATTGGCAGTGTCTTGTCGTATAACATGAACGCAGGCGCATCTTACACGTTGCTGGGTGAGTAACATTCAACGCACACGAGGCAGCAGCTCGAAGCTAATGCACTTGACTGAAAGGAATGACGGAGCGTATGTGCATGGTGCTAGGTCTCCATGTCGAGACCTCGGGGTTTTCGCGAGCCACGCAGGCGGCGCGGAGAAGAGTATGGTAAGGGAAATCATCGACAATCATGAGAGTGACTGGAAAAAATTTCCGATGCTAATGCGCAACGCAATAAGGTGGGCGATGGCTTTTCAGAACAGTCATTTTTCCTTGGCGTATGACCGACCATCCATTACCATGATCAACCAGCCAGAGATCCCGTACGATCCGAAATCGATGCCTGGTCACCGAGGGTATTTTGAAACGCTTTGCCGCCTGATTCAGGTTGTCCTCGACATGCTGCGAGGGCTGATGTTCACGCATCATTCCCACCTGCGGTACCACGAAATCCGGGAGTATAAGCAACGCATTGAACGAATCATTGCCGAGGCCGCACCGCATTTGAAATCTCGCGAACGCTGTGCGACGCTCGGGGAGCATATCGAACGGACCGAACTGCGACTCCATTCCTCGTATTTCATATCGCTCATGTGCCGAGTTTCGTTGGATCCGGACACTCCGATGGATGAACAGCGGCGCGAAGTTGTTCGGGAGGATTGCTTGACGAACTTGATAAACACAATCGAGGCATTCATTGAGCTACATTCCATCAATTCCCATGCGTCGCGAACCTGGATTAGCCTGCAACGAACCATTGCGTCAGCATTTCTTTTGGTAGCGAATAACAACGATCAGTTGCATCCGCAGACGTGGGACTTGATCGAGAAACTGGAAGCGGCGTTGTCGGACCATGTCCATGACGATAAGAGCAGCGACCACAACAGCAAGACGGACACTGCCAAGCACCTTGCATCTTCCCTTCACGCTCTTCGGGAGGTCAGTGCCGCCTTCCGTGCGCGCAAAACGCGCCACCGGGTGGTGCCGAAGGTGGTACCTAGCCTGCAGAACACTTCCCCTGCCACCTCGTTCGCATCGCCATCCTCCACTCTGGGATCGGGGGTACCAGCGTACTCCTCTAGCCAGAGCGTTTCTCCAGACGGGCATATTGACAACATTCTTAACCAGGTTTCGGATGTAATGCTATTTCCCAGCATGAGTTCGGGAAATGCTTGACCCATCAACCGGGCAGTCATCCAAAAACATGATAGTTAGTGAATTTGTGCGACGGCCCCAACGGACGCGGGCGCACGGGCTCACCCATCCGGTCCCTCTCACCCGCTGTTTGGGTGTATGAAGCGCCCCGTAGAGAGTACACCTACACCATTGAGGCGGCTGAGAGAAGTCGTACCAGCAGACTCCTTCGCTGAACAACCGTGTCAGTTCATGCCGCATATATTACAGTGTGCCCCTTGGGCGAGCCTTGATGACCCTATAGCCAGCGTCGACAAGCTTCCCCCCTCTTCCCCCTGATAACTAGCGGTGTGAGGGGGTGGAAGAATCGAGCAGGATGCAGAATTCTCCAGACATAGCAAGAGGGAGGTTGGGGGGGGGGGGTTTGGTTCGTTCAGCTCCCGGGAGTAGTGAGGGGGGTTTGTTGAGGGTAGGGCGAGGCGAGGCGAGGCCAGGCAACGGGCGGGTATTTGTAGCGGAGAGATGGGCGGACCGGGGCGTGAGAAGCAGTCCCCCCTCGCGGCGGAAGTTGGATGGCGATGAAGATGGGCTGCTGCTGCTGCTGCTGCTGCGGCGGCGTCTTGGGTTTGACGACGAGCTTGACTCGCGGATCAGGCAGCTTCCTTGCCCGGCCGAAGAATGACCGCTTCGGCCGAAGAAAACGATCGCCCGAACATTCCTCCCGGAATTGGCAGTTCGTCGGTTTGGGTTCGAAGACGATTTGCAGTTCGGTTCCGAATTCCTGTAATAATAATAATTTCTTTTAAAGTTTGATTAGAAGATCTTGTCGTTCTCGACTTCCCTTTCCCAAATCTCTCTCCCCTTCAGGAACCACACTGCTCGTGATCCTCTTTCCTTCCTGGTGTTTCGTCCCTCTTCCTGTCGGGCGCCGTAACAAGTGGGAGTAGCTTCGCGGTTATTTCCTTTTGCACGTTGGGGGGGGGGTCCCCCATCTAGTGAGTGAGCGCCAAGCCAAGGTTTAAAAGCCTCAATGCCATATTCACACCACAGACAATGAGGGTCAAAGGCGACGAGAATGTGGGTGAGAAAATAAGAGAGAAAAACAAAAAGAACAAAACGGGACAGCCAAAAAATATGAGGGAGGATGAATGAGGCTTCGAACCAAAAGCCAGGCTGTCTTGTCTGTTCTTTTGCGATGGAATCCACACCTCTCGTTTCAAGTGAAGGTTGGCCCTGTTGTTCGGCCGGATAGCACCGATCCATGAGCCGAACGGCGAGACCCGGAAAGTCCGAAATGAGGAAAGGGGGGCGCCAGCAAAGGAAATAAATAACATTAAAAAAAAGAAGAGCGACGGTGGCGGACTGACTTACTACTACTCTTACTATTACTACAGAGTACTAGTACTAGTAGCTATCTAATCCGCGCACACCAATGTTATGTGTCACGACTGACGAGTACTAAACTTACTACTTAGGTACGTACTATATCGCTCGTGACAAGGCTGCGGGGTCAACCGTTGAGCCTAGTTATGGATCGATTGATTGATTGATTAATTCCTTGGTCCGGTCGAACCACACTTCTTCTTTTTCTTGCCTCGGAGCCGAAACTTGGGCGGACATGAACTTCTATTTCTGTTTCTGTTTCTGTTCCAGGCCTTGCAATCCTGACTCGTCGTCTCTTCTCTCTTCTTTCTCACAGCACGAACACTCCCGCGGACTACTTACTACCCCGATCGTCGGATTGCATTCTGTTGATGCACGTACTGTGACACACTACTAGGACGAACGCATGAAAGACTATATCATATTTGGAATGACGATCGTCGGTGGATGCTGGATGCTGGAGCTCTAGTTCGCTCTTTCCTGCCTTGGTTTGGTTGTGTCCGGCGGCGTTTGTTCTTTTGTCCTATCCTATCCCTTCTCCCGGTGGACTTTGTACCTTCTCCTATACTACGTACTCCCGGCAGTCTCGTTGCACTGAGGGAGGGAAGGGGAGGGGTGTCGCGTCAGTCCACTACCACCAGCCAGCCATCCCGAGAAACATAAACGAGAGTGATCATACAATCTAGGACAGGGATTCGAATCCAGAGCGGATACTGCCATGTCTTGTCGGGTCGGACGTTTAGGGAAGACCGTGCACGGATAGCAGAATGGTAACGGCCATCCTAAACCTCCTGAATCCTGAGTGGTGTAATGCACGCGCTGCAGTTGTAGCCAGGACCTGGCTAGCTGGCTGGCTGGCGTGGGGTCGGGCGCAGTAATAGTCAAGGAGACACAGTAACTGGATATGTTCGACCCTGAACAGGTATACCGTATGATCCATCCTCCTCTGAAGGATCCGGCCGAATCGATTGTTCCAGTTCAACCCAGCACGTGGCTAGGGTCCCTCCACGGATATACCCTTCGGGGTAAGGACGTGATGCTCAATTGGTCTGTCCTTGTATCCTCATGCTCTTCCACCCCCCTGTCTATCATCTCTCAACCATCGGATATACGGTAGAAGTTGAACCCTGGGTTCAACTGCATGATAGTTGTGACGTATGCGCCAAGGGCTCCGGACGTGCGGAAAAGACCTCATCCTGTCAAGGCAGACATTTTCTTAGAACCCTTATCGCAGTGATACTGTTTCGCGGGCATGATGGCAGGATGTAGGACGGTGGGACTGGGGCCGGACTTGTCTGGTCGAGGAAACGCAGTACGTAGTTAGCCTGTGCCTGTACATTCTTCTGTGCGGGTATGATAGAGGAACCAAGCAGGAGATGACTCGTAGTAATGTAGATCGAGAGTGGTAGAGGAAGGTAAAGGACGAGATCAAGTTCAATGTTTCTTCCTGTCATCCGAGTTGGATGGAACCTCAGGCACACCGAGGGATCTCGTGACGAGGCGCACGGATTCGGCTTTCCTTTTTGACTCGGACTTCCTCTGCATCTCCATCAATGCTGCCTGACTGAGCTTGTCCGTATCTCACTTCCCGGTTGTAAGCTTATGCCCTGTTTGTCGTTTCATCATGCATCGTGAACCAGCTTGATGATAGATTCGCTGAGAATAAGATTGAGTGCAACTGAGTTGGACAAGTCGAATTGTCCTATGGCCTCACTCACGGTCGATGGTTTGCCATACATGAGCATCAGAAAAGGAGATATGTGGCTGTACTGATCCAATCAGTGCACAATGATGCTTCGAATACCTCAGCGGGCACCTATCAGCTTGATGAACTACCGAAGTCCACCTCCATCTGGCTTCAATCACACTCTCCAAACACTACCTGCGTCTATCTAGCACTTATTGCACGCTAACCAGAAGGAACGAAAACCCTCTACTTCACACACTAGCCCAATGAAACCAACGGTGCCCGACAACTTCAACCCTGGTAAGCCTCGCTTCATCTCTTTCTCTCCTACGAACCAGATATTATTAGAATCCGCATTCCACGGCACGACCATCTTGCACAATACAAGCTAACAAATGCCCCAGAACATTAGACTATCTACCTCCCGTCAGAAAAACCCAGTCTAGATAGATAGATGCCGATCCAGCGAGCTCGCCTCAGTGGATACCCCTCGGCCAAGGCCCGGAAACGACCGGAAATTGGTTCCTTTGAGCGAGATTATTCTCCATCTCGCAAACTGGTGCTGGTTCGATCGCGGCTGGGTGTTGTATCAGAGTACCTAGATCCCTTTTTCTGGCCAAGGGGCTAGAACCGTGGTTCGGAAATATCTTCCAAAGGGGAATGACGGGCCCGATCTGGTGGAAACCGTGGAAAGCTAATTTCAGGGCCGCGCGGGCGATCCTTGGGTACGATGAGACATTATTTTCCGTCTTTCGGTATGGATGGTAGGCGCTTTCGGCCGCAGGTTGGTTCTCTAATGCCGTTCCTTATTCTTCTTTAGTGCAGCGCTGTTGGATCATCACCGGGATTGACACGCAGAATACTGCAAGGGGTTTCATGGTCACGGACAATGGGGTGTTTATTAACTAGTTGGTGGGTGTGTTGGATTAGTTGGCACTAAGGATTTTCATCTCATGTGCAGTGAGATTTGTTTGGCTCGCAAGCGTGCATGGCCTCGCTTAAATGGAGACTGACTTGATTCGTCTAGTCGGCTTCGCTGATAGTTTCAGTTGGTGATTAACTAACCGAACATTCTTAGCTCCTTTGTGCACTAGCAATGCTCTCGTCTGCCTAAAGCTCGAGAAGTACTACAGGGCTTCGACCTCGCTTCTGCGGCCTTGCTGGACTGGAAACAAGCATATCCTCTGTCATTTCTGTCTGCCCCGGACACTTGCTAATGATAGAGATCTCGTGCATAACCTATTACCTGTGACCAACAAGCATATTCACAGTGACGCTAATCCCAGGAACATAGGATAATCTTAGCAACAGAGCAACAGGTCGTACGCATCCGAACCCTCTTCGCGTGTCTGGAATGCGACTTTTAAGCAAAAATCCTCGAACTTCGAGCCTCAAACTTATGAAAATTTGATAGATCGCCAAGTTCATATCGTTGGTGTCGAGATCCAGGCTCGGACGAAGGGTTTCATACGATGGAAGGTTGGGGAGAAGAATGCCTAGACTATGGCAAACGAATCCTCAGGCAGATGCTGAGCGCTTGGGGAGGCTGTGGCTCGACTAGTGATGCTGGACCAAAATCTCCCACTGAGCTCTGCATAGCGTGGGGTTGCAAACATTCACCAATGGTCACACAGTCTGGCCTTTGAAATTGGCAGTGTGCTCTTGGAAGCCAGACCTAGGATAGAGCATGGAGGGTCTACTGAACTACAGTGAAGTGTGCCAAAGTGACAGGCCTCCAGGTGAAGCGGTTGAGAATGTGCAAGTTCTTTTGTGACGGCGGAGACCATTGGCTTTTCTCCTGGTGTGACAGTTACTGCATAAAATGTTCAGCTGCAGACCAACGGACCTTTACAGTTAGGGGAAGCCGAAGACCACCAAAAGCGATCACATACATGACCAACGCCGACGAGCTCAAGTGATAATTGAGATAGGGCGCTAATGATACGTCAAACTAAGAAAGCCGGCGATCACTACCAAATAAGTATTATGTCAGTCGCTGTAGCATGCTAGACAAGGGTGTGTGATCGACTGGACAGCAATGTGCATCGGTTATCAGCATGAGACACACTGGGCCCATAGTTCATACTAGTGTTCCTAAAACAAGATTACCACGCATCTGACAGTCGCACAAATTTGAATTGAAGAAGTTGACTTGCCTATCGAATCTTGTGATGGGTGCGGTTTCCATCACTTCGAGAAACATCCCTGCTTGGAGAAGGCTGCTAATTGGTGGGTAAAACCACATTCATGCCGTTTGCTTAATGAAGAAGTCATCCCAATGCATGAACCTCAACCTGGACGGCAATCTACATGATTGTCCACCCCTATACATAATGTGCTAAGTCTACACCGCAATAGCTACCATCTATCAGATTTCTATCATTCAAAAGCACCAACCAGCCCCTCTCATAGCCAAACCCACTCTCGCCTCATCATTCTACCCAAACCCCAGCACACCCGAATCCTAAAACCATGACCCTCACAGCAGACTACCATTCAGGCAAAGCCTACGTCCTAACCGGCGGCTGCTCAGGCATCGGCCTCGCCGTCCTGCACTACCTCCTCGCACGATCTGCCATCGTCCACGTCCTTGACATCTCATCCATCCCACCAGAACTCCCCTCCCACCTCTCTCAGAAGAAGAAAAACCTCTACTTCTACCCCAACACAGACGTCTCCTCTGTAACCGCCGTCCAAAAAGCCTTCGACCAAATAACCACCACCACCCTAACCCTCCACGGCCTGGTCAACAACGCCGGAATCGCCTACCAACCCGTCGCCTTCGGGTTCGAATCCGATGATATCTTCAACCGAGTCATGGACGTAAATGTCCGCGGCGTCTGGAACGTGGGGAAGGCATTCCTCTCGCACATTCTCCCAAGCGAAGCCGATCAGCAGTTCAACCCAGCGACAGCTAGAGAAGGCCGAGGCGTGATTGTGAATCTATGCTCAACGGCATCTTTCCACGCTAACTCGGGGTATGTGACATACACAGTGAGCAAGCATGCCGTGTTGGGCATGACGAAAACATGGGCTGCCAGTTTTGCGGGCTAGGGGGTCAGAGTTAATGGCGTGGCGCCCGGTGCTACGGATACGCCTCTAATAGATGGTATCTCGATTAAGATGATGCAGGAGGAGTACACGAGTCAGGTGCCACTGGGTAGGAGGTGTGCTAAGCCTGAGGAGATAGCTGATGCGGTTGGGTTCTTGTTGGGCAAGGAGTCGAGTTATATGACGGGACAGGTGATTACGGTGGATGGGGGGAGATACATATAGATAGATACTATAGGACAAACCCAATAGTGAAATGATAATACTCATCCCCAAAGCACCTCCTCCACCGGCCTCACCACAACCTCCACCCTCTCCCCGGCCTGCCCAAACGTCTCCACCTCCTCCACCTCCACCCCACCCCCATCCTCATCATCTCCAAACCCAACCCTAACCATATTCACCGTCCCGCGACTCTGATCCCCCATAAAATAATTAACCGGCACAAACCTCACGCCCGCCACCGCGGTGGTCATAACTGTATTCGGTAAGTCCCCGGTAGTGGGAACATGATGCATCGCCAGATTAACCCACACCACCAGATCCGTCTGATTGAGATCCTCACCGTCGAAGAACTCGTTGAAGTTAATCATGGGGTTATATACGTCTTGGTTATTGTATGGGTGCGCGGACCGCGGTTCGTGATCGTGGTGTTGGGTGATTTGGATGTCGTGTTCGGACCAGTGGGCTGCGTGGATTAGGGTGCTTGAGTTGATGATTGTTAGGTGGTTTGTACCTCCCCCTCCGGCGGAGGAGGAAGAGGAAGGGAGGATACGGTAGCCGCGGTATTCGTTGTAAGCGTTACGGGTGTCTTGGTTTATGATACTGAGCATTCTTGTTGTGGTTGTTGCTGATTGGGGAAAGTTGAGACGGCTTTCTGTTTCGGAGGAGAGGATGCGGCGGGAGAGGTACATTGTGTTTCGGGGTTGGTTGGGATTGGACCATGAGTAGGAGGTAGTGATTGGGACGAGGGAGGTGAGTTCGATGGAGTTAGCGGTGCCGAGGATGTCAAAGTCGGCTTTGAAGTTGAGGATGTGGTCGTGCATGGAGCCGGAGAGGGCCGAGTGGATTTGGTACCCGTAGTTGGTGTTGTGGGCTGAGTGGGCGGCTTGGATGTAGCCAGAGGCGCGGACTTCGATGCCGATGGTGCCGTCGAGGTGGAATGTGTAGCTTGGATTTGGATTTTAAGTGAGTGAGTGAGTGAGGGGTGGTGAAAGGGGTGTTACCTGATGGTGTAGTCGTAGTTACCGATGGTGGAGACGGATCGGAGAGTGAGGTAGATTTCTTGGTGCTGGAGACGTAGCTTGGGGTGGTGTGGCGCTGGATGGGGTAGTCGACGTCGTATTCGAAAAGACAGAGACTGTCGACGTGGGTGTGTGTTGATTCGGACTCATAGAGGGAGGTGTTGAGATATGTGGCATAACTTGGACAGTCGTAGCCTTTGACGAGCTCGAACGTGTATGGACCGAATCCGTAGTACGAGTCTAAGTATGCGGTACTGGATTGAACGGGGTCGTTTCCTGCATAGTGTGACAGAGCTTCTTGTAGACCTAGCTCGTATAGGATGCGCTGGTCTCTGTAGCGAACGTCGAAGATGGAAACACCGGTGTCGCGGGAGAAGCCGATATAGAAGGAAAAGCCCATCCAGGTTACGTATTTCTGGTCTGTGTCGAGAGCGTACCGTGCTCCTGATGGGGCAACCATGACTGGAGGCTGCTTTAGATCGTCTGGGAGGATTGGTCCCTGTTGGTCTGTTCGTGCCCAGTCGCCTTCGACGTTGGAGAGGAGTTTGACGAAGCCTGGGGAGTAGTATGCCTTGCGAAAAGCGTTGGTGGTTTCGTAGAATATGTTATTGTAGAGCCAGCCCTCCAGCTTCCACTTGGATGGATCACGGCCTGTGACGTCGGACTTGAAGAATAATCCCAGGGGCAGAATGCTGCTGGCGTCGAAGTCGTCAACAGGGAGGTTCCAGAATGTATCCCAACGGATGGTCCGACCATCATCCTGCCACAGGGGGTTAATCCCTGAGATTCTTATGGTATCATTGTCTAGGCCTAAGGCTGTGCCGTTGAAGAGGTCCAGAGTGATGTCGACTATCGAAGCGCTGATCTTGTATAGCCATTCAGAGTAAATAGTGTCGTGGTCAGCGTCAAGATTACGTATGCGGCCTTGTGTCTTGCGCGTATAAGGATATTCCAGTGGCACCCACGTGGTGGTAGATTTGTCCGTAATCGGTAGAGGTCCTACCAGTATTTCGGCGTAGCATGGGTCAAGAGTAGCACGTACATCAAGCACAACATGTGCATAACGCGTGGGAGGGGGGTGATCGTGGTCCAGATACAGCAGCACATCGGACTTGTTCGGACGCATCAGTTCGACAAGGGAACTATGTGGTCAGTGTGCTACCATGAACGGAGTAGCTAAGCTTACATTGTATTATCCCACTCTCCGGCGTCATCGGCAGCGGTTAGGTTAAGCTCGGGTTGTTGGAGCAGCCAGTGCACAACAGATGCTGTCTCAACATCTGTCAGGCCTCCCCAGACGTTTTCATTGGGAGAATTGATTACTGTAAAGTTGCTCGACGTGCCTGAAAATAAAGGTGTTGCGGAGCGAGCTTGCAGGTTGTGCATCCAGCCCTTTCTCACTTGACCGTGGTGTACCCATCCTGGTTTGTGCTCAGGCCGAGACCGAGCTAGTACATTGGTTGTGAGACCTATAAGCAAGAGACAGAGCGCCGTTAGTGAAAGAGTCTGTCGCATGTTGGGCGATTGAGATTCATATATGATGCTTACATCAGATACGCAGAGTAGAGTCCGTTTATATACCTGCAAGCCTCTGTGTAACTCTGCTTATGCCAGAGTCACACCAAGAATGTCCACGTATACTATCGCGTTTGTTATAATCCGGAAGTGGATGTTGCGTTGCCTGATCGGGATTCATTGCGCAGGCAGACTCGTTGAAGGAGTAGGACATCCTAATCAACGAGTATTGGCTACATAGTCTTGGCTTTGAAGAAGTGGAAGAAGATTTGGACCCTCGGTCATGGCTGTGCTTAAGTTCGGGCACTTAGGAGCAAATAGGTTATCGCAGCATGGATGATGTAAAGCTTCAAGGATAACTTGGTATGATCATGGTCAGGCCGTGGCTTCTGCACGGGGGGGAAAAAGCGTTAATACACTAAAGGCAGCACAGTTACACTTTGACAGCTCCAATCGGAAGATAATGAAAAGGTGAAGGATACAGAGAGTTTTGGGATAAACCTACAGCTGTCGAGCACTCAAAGGCGTGGATGATCATTTTGGTCACGAGTTGCTGGAGTCCTCGTGTTGACTGTCAGGTTGGAAAGTGGCAAGCATATCCCCTGTCAAAGAATTTCGGGCATTCCGAGATCTTTTTGTTGAAGCCTAAGAAGCGATCGGTCGATAAAGAACTGCAGCAAGAGTGTGAGCACGAAGAGCGGGGTAGGTTTGGTTGGAGGCCTAAAGTTGGCTTCTGGATTCCGCCGTGTCAGAATAACAGCCAGCACATTGACTTTGATGTCCCGGAAACGGCTGCAAACCCGCAATGAAGATCACGAAGCAGCTATGAGGATGGGAAGGATGGGTGGAAGATGGAGAGTGGAAAGATTGCGGCCATTCAGCCTCAGATCGCGTGACCGCCCGGTTCTTATTTGGGGAGTTGCAGGCCACTACGATTCTATTCTTATACTTAGGGCATGCTACGAAGGGTCCTAGCTCCTAGTTATGAAGGTGGCCTTGGTATGTCATCCTCGTGTTACGTCTTAAGGCCAGCAACCAGGATGTGTCTTATGAGGCCGGCCACTGCCAATGCGATGACTGGTTAAGGTGCAGCCACATATGTAAGGATCCTTAGCCAAGGACAGAAGCACTGCAGACGTCGAGCTGAATAGTAATCAGAGCACAGGGATATAAACTAGTCGATCCCAGCGAGCTCACAAAAAGACAGGGAGAATTTCAACCCAAAGCAGTGCCCCTGGCAACAGCAAGATGTCCCGTGAATACTGCCTCGACGCCCTCGTTGTAGGGACTGGTTTCTCTGGTATCTATACCCTATATACCCTCGTCAAGGAAGGCTTGGCTGTCCAGGCGATTGAAAAGGAACGTGACGTCGGTGGCACATGGTATGTGAATCGATACCCCGGTGCTTTGAGCGACAGCTGGAGTCATGTTTATCGCTATGCCTTCGACGAAGAACTGCTCCAGACCCATCCGGTTGTGAGAAGATATTCCACCCAGCCGGAAATCCTGGACTATCTCAAGCATGTTGTCGAGAAACATGATTTACGAAACCGTATTCATTTCAATACGGAGATGGTGGCTGCCAGATGGAATGATGTTGCTAAGGAGTGGAGGGTCCAGTGTCAGGCTGGCGATGTATTTCGCGTGAAATACCTTGTCACAGCCGTTGGGGTCCTCGTCAAGCCCAAGGTTCCCGATATCCCTGGTCTAAAAGGCTTCAAGGGCCAGGTAGTCCATACAGCTGAGTGGAATCCAAGCATCCAAGTGGAAAACAAACGTGTCGGTGTCATAGGCGTTGGTTCAAGCGGGGTACAAGTCGTCGCTGCTATTGCTAGCAAGGTGAAATCGCTCCATGTTTTCATCCGTACTCCACAGTATACTATCCCAGCAAACGACAAGCAGATGACCCCCGAAGAACAAAAATCAATGGATGAGAAGTTCCCGCAGGTCTGGTCAGACGTATTAACCTCCCGGCTGGGTATGGGCTTTCTGGAGCACGACAGACCATTCATGTCCATACCCTTAGAAGAACGCGAGAAGATATTGGAGCATCTCTGGAGGGACGGAAATGGTATCCAGATGATGTTTGCAGCATTTTCAGATATTGCTATAGACGCAGCGGCTAATGAAGAGGTTTGCCGATTCCTTCGCAGAAAGATTGCACAGATTGTGAAGAATCCCGAGAAGCGGGCTGTTTTGACTCCAAAGGAGGCCTGGAATCGACGACCGTTGTCAGACGCTGGATTCTATGAGCAGTTCAACCGGGAGAACGTGCATGCGATTGATATAAAGAAATATCCCATCACCAAGGCAACGGCAGAAGGTATCTGTACTTCAGACGGCAAACTCCACGAGCTAGACGTGATAATAGTCGCAACTGGCTTTGACGCTATGGACGGAACCTATGCTCAAATAGACATTCAAGGGCGTGAGAAGGGCGAAACTCTGTATGACCGCTGGAAGCGTACTGGTCCGGACTGCTATCTGGGCTGCTCAGTTGCAGGATTCCCGAACATGCTGACCGTGCTTGGACCGAGGGTGGCTTTCGGAAATGTGCCTCCGTTGCTGGAGATACAAGTTGGTTTTTTGAGAGACGCGATCCGACAGGCCCAGGATATCACCAGACACACAGGGCAGCAATGTGAGATCGAAGCCACGGAACAAGCTGAGCGTGAGTGGACTGAGGTATGCGAGCAGATAGCGAAGATGCTTCTTTTCAACAAAGGGTCATCGTGGATGTTTAGGAAGAACGTACCAGGAGACGCAACGTCGAGTCTTTTCTACTTTGGAGGACTGGGGGCATTCCGTGCCAAGCTGGAAGATACAAAAGTCAACGGGTTTGCTGGCTTCAAGAGCCCATTAGGCCCTGCTGCAGAAGCTCGCGCATAGCTCTAGATCTAACCTGCGAAATCTCCTCATTCGTTGGGTGTTGATGTACCGAACTGTTAGTTTGTATTGTATGTTAAAAACTCCAAGTCTGCGCATGATCGTATCTTGCTGTATCATGGATTAGCCTATAACAAAGCGGTCTGGGTGAGAGAGGTCCAACCAGTGGATGTCACTAGGTCCTAATAATGACCTCAGGCATCACATTTGCTCAATTAGGAAGGACCCCATTGTCAGCCTCGTCGCGTCCCAGACATGAAACCGGCGCGTCGCTATTGGCCAAAAGGGCAAAGTGGATTTTCGCGATTCTTCCAACATCTAGGGAAGAAAAGAGCTTCTATTGGCTAGAGGAAACTGCAGATTACCGGTGAATGAGTCGTTGGAAATACCTACCATGGGCCCGGGATGACACGGTTATTACTTGCCGAGTATATCAAGGAATAAGGCGGTGGGCTTGGTGGTATTACCATTGATCATACTATGATCTGGGCTTACGACAAAGGAGGATATAAAGAAAGGTAGATAACTGTAGAGAGGCCCGGATTCGCATAATGAAAAATCCAAAATTGAAATCCCTTTATGACAGTTCACCTATCAGCCGTTTCCCTTGCATTGGTTCTGTCCGCTGGTTCATCACGGGCTTGATATGGACCTCGTCTGCTTCAGGTATCGCCACTGAGCAGACATAAGAGACTTGACAACTTGCTGCCTAAGATACTATAACTGAGAGTTCTACTAATCAAACAGTCGTTGAACTTCAATGGGTCCTGATAGCCGCTTGGAGAGTAGTTGTCATTTCTAGAAAATACGGAAGGACAGCAGGTTGCTTTAAGAAAATTGGGTAAAGCGAATCTTGTGGTTTTGGAGGACAGTCCCTCCATGATGAATATCGCCACTATCTCTCCTCGCGGCCAGCCGATAGCGACATGGTTGTTGGATTGTCACAACTCGGTGCCCTATGCTACCGACCTCGACAATCCAGAAGAGGAAGGGGAGAGGCGGATATTTGGCTGCATATTGTGGGGGTGAGCTACATGCTTTCCTCTGCCCCTTTCATCTGACGAAAAATTGACTACGTTACTGATGGATGCAACTAGATAAAACCAAAGTCCTATCGACTAACTATGTGACATGTAAGACCGTGGTCTAGAAACAAGGGCTACTAGTCACTAGTAAGTCCAAGCACGTACTGGACCACCTACGCCGCAACTTCAACTTCTTTCTTCATCCACTTTCAGCCACCTGACACCTTTCTTGCCTCTAACAAAGGCTGCGACAGAATCCAGGTCGGACTTGAGCCTGCTATGACTGGGCTGGTCGCGTAGTTAGTTATCCAAATCCGTTCGTCAGCGCCGGGAGTATACTCCCAAGAACCTCACTCACATGGCATAGAAATGTGCCGATTGCTTAAGCTTTACCCCAGATTATTCCATAACCATATATCCATTCTGGCTGAATACCGGCTATTTAATGATAGACTCGGACAGCCGCCAGTGTGAAGAATTACCAGTGGTCCAGCCCTGCAGTGGCTCTAACGGGATCTGTTACGGAGTTCGGCCCGCAACGACGATCTCTAACCATTTCGATCTGGAGTTCCCACTCCGTGCCGTCTATCCCAGACTCCTCATGTCGGAGCTGTCACGGCTGTCACATTAGCCCTACTTAATCTCCGTGATGAAATCAGCCTACACTGTCTTCCCTACATCTAGACCACTGCCAAATATCCACTAAACCAATACTCCGCATAACTATAGAAACATACAATTACTCCATAATGTTTCAATTTACCCGCTCCCTGGAGCGCTATAAATCGTCTTCAAACCCTCTGGCGCCTTCGCTACTACTGCTCAAGCTGTATCTCTTTCCACCTAGCACCATCCGCCCATACTGCCTAGCACGGCAGAAGAAATAACCATGTTATTATCAACCCACCTCCTCTTCGTCATCACCACCCTCTTTACCTCCCTCTTCCACCCCATCGCCGCCCATGCTGTCAAGCGCAGTGGCAGTCTCCAACAGGTCACCGATTTCGGTGATAACCCTACAAATGTAGGCATGTACATCTACGTACCTAACAACCTGGCCTCGAATCCAGGTATCGTGGTTGCAATCCACTACTGTACGTTCCCCTACTTTTCTACAATATACACCACAATATTAAGCATAGTATAGGCACTGGCACCGGCCCCGGCTACTACAGCGCCTCCCCCTACGCCACTCTCTCGGAACAATATGGCTTCATCGTGATCTACCCGTCCAGCCCATACTCCGGTGGCTGTTGGGACGTGAGTTCACAGGCAACGTTAACACACAATGGCGGTGGAAACAGTAACTCCATTGCCAACATGGTAACATGGACGATTAGCGAGTACGGGGCCGATAGTAGCAAGGTGTTTGTGACGGGATCGAGTTCGGGGGCTATGATGACGGTATTTCCTCTTCCCTTTCAACCGATCTCCCCTCTCTACAAATTAGAATAGTAAAAGTTGTGGATGCTAATATAAATAGAACGTAATGGCAGCAACCTACCCCGAACTCTTCGCCGCCGCCACCGTCTACTCCGGCGTCTCAGCCGGGTGCTTCTACTCGAACACCAACCAAGTAGACGGATGGAATTCCACTTGCGCCCAGGGTGATGTAATCACTACCCCCGAGCACTGGGCCAGTATTGCCGAGGCAATGTACTCGGGATACTCGGGAAGTCGTCCGAAGATGCAGATCTACCACGGTAGTGTGGATACGACGCTGTACCCTCAGAACTACTACGAGACGTGCAAGCAGTGGGCTGGTGTGTTCGGGTATGATTATAGTGCGCCGGAGAAGACAGAGGCGAACACCCCAGAGACGAATTACGAGACGACGATCTGGGGAGATAGTCTGCAGGGAATCTTTGCCACGGGCGTGGGTCATACGGTGCCGATTCATGGGGATAAGGATATGGAGTGGTTTGGGTTTGCTTGAGCGGGGGATTGAGTGGGTAGGCTGGAGGTATCTTGGAACCGGGTATGATGAAGTTTCTGAAGTATGATATGTTAACGATATCGCGCCAACGAGCGTTTTTTGAAGTTTCGATGTGTAATGTGCGATATGAGCAAGATGTGGGTTGCCCGTGTCTGATACCAGAACCGGTGCAGCACGAGAGCTCCTGTAGGCGCAACGAGACATGGTCCCATCGGCATGAAGAGGAAGACGGGAGGTTTCGGATTCCTATAGGGCATGTCCTTATCAAATGAGTAGTTACGGGGCGAGCAACAATATGTTCGGCGTCTTGTCTGTCTGATAAACATCACATTTTCCGGACCACAGCCGAGAAAGAGTCGAGTCGACGGGTCAACGTTACATATTAAAGGGGGACTCTGCTGTACAGTGTAGTAGATGCTTGTGCTAACAAATTCTCCAATACTGGAACACATGACCCTGAGGCCATCCATCTCTCATCATGTGATTCAAGAAGAGGATCGGGATCTACTGTTTGTGATGTGTAGAAGATTGAGCGACCGGTAATCAAATTCAAGGCTTTGGGGGGAGAAGAAATAGATTCATGTCTCACGTATCACCACTCCTTTTGTTCGACACAATAGCGCCGATACCGACCAGCGATAATCAGTGTTGGGTGGCAATCAAAACAAGTCGAGGAAATCAGGTTCTCTGGCGATTTCTCTAAAAGTTGCTTTAGAGAAATGATAGTCGGCATTGGTGAAGAGCTGGGCTCAGTGATTTTCTGGCTGCGTTCGTAGGCTGCGGGCGCAGAAAGACTTTAAAATGTCAAAGGAAAGTGTTCACGAACGGCATTTCTGCGCCTATGGGAGCGCGTCGCAGGCTTCGTGCAGCGCGTAGGCGGGCGTTGAAAGTGCAAACTGGAGGGGATGTTGAAGCGGAAGTTGAGGGTTAGATGTAGTAATAGTTCGTCATACGGTGATCATCGTTGCACGTCACTCGTCCCTAGGTCAACATCAAGCAAAGCCAATGGTTTACCAGCACGGTCAATGAGCCAGCCAGATTCAATGGCAATGAAATTGAGTTAGTCTATCTTCCTAGTTAACTACCCCAACTCAGATTTTTGAGCGAGCTTGTCAGCATCGCAATGTTATTGACACATATTAGTCGTATTCGACAAGTACAATATGAACCCGGCCGTTCGAGATGGCTTCATCCCACGCCAGCGTATCCGACATCACACCTTCAACCCCTGCACACATTATGTATCTTCACAGTTTAGAGCTTTCCTTGACGGTCAAAATGGCAGACCTCGGTGCTTGGCATTTAGTGGCATTTCTGAAGAAGTGATATGTTAGTCGTTGTGGTGCAAATCGCCAATGTTGTGAAACACTTACCCGGTCAGAACCGCAGACCAGAGGAGGGCAGCAGCTGTTTCCGGCGGCCGTGATGTTACCGCCAACGCAAAGGCCGTCGTCGCGCTGGGAATTGTTAGGAAGCTGTTGTATCATGACATGATGGACATGGCCAAACTCACTCCAAGGCACATAACCTGGACGTTGAGGGCGTTCAGGGCGCCATTCTCAGCCGGTCTGGCGACAGCGACAGAGGCTAGGAGAGCGATGGCAGCGAAGAAACGCATTGTGATATGTGGAGTAAGGGAATTTGAAGAGGTAAAGGGTTATTATTGTTGGCGTGCGTTTGTGATTACTAGAGGATCGCTCGTTGTTAGTCTCTAGACAAATGAAATTATTCGATAATATAAAGACAATAGAAATGGAAATGACACATACCTGGGCGTGCACGAGGGAGAGAATGGAATGTTAAGAACGTGGAGAGGAGGGAAGGTTGGGAGAAAGAGGAAAGGAACAAAAGACGGGTCAGGTAGGGATGACGAAGAGGGATGGGGATGGGCGCGACCGTTTATTTAGGCAGGGAGAGGAGGCGCTGTCGATCGATGCTCTTTCCGATCGGGCGTCATAATCAAAGTGAGTCGTTGGTGAATGTGATGCAGGCACAAGGTTAGCCCACCGGATATTTTTGGAATAAAAATATTATCCACATAAAAACAAGTTACGTACTTACTGGGTAGTAGTAGAATCGATAGCAGGGAAGCAGCAACAGCTGGCCAGCGTCGCCAACGCAGGCCGAAACAGCAATCGGCAGGATCGGCGCGGGACCCTGGGGTTGGGATCGGCATGCCCCTGGCTGCTTAGGTGCAGTGGACGAGTGACAGCCCATTGTCGGCTCCAACTCAGCTCCATCGCCCGCTGCGATCGGCAGGCCCGGGGGCCAATAGTCGCCGGGCTTGCGGGTTGGAGTCAGGGCGTCCCCCTTGGCAATTGCTACACTACTGCGTCCTTGATGCCTTGGCACAGTGGGCGTGCGGAGACTTGGATTTTACAAAGGAAGCTGTTGCCTCTGGTTTAGGGATATGATCTTTGCCACAATGAACTCGCGTCGCGTTCATTCTCTCCTACAATAGATCCTCTTGTTCTAGCTACTATCATTCTAGCACGACGGTAGACTATTCTCCCGATCAGCCAATACTGACGCGCAGGTGGAGCTATTAAGCTTGATCACCGCTGCGATAAGATAAGGAACCCCCTTTATCAACTCCCCAAATCTTGAGACATTACTCATTCCTTGCCTGCTCAGGAGATCTCCTTCTCGCTAATCGTTGCACAACGCAGCTTCGGAGATTATTTTAGCCCTGTGAGTCTCCTGGTCATATCTCGCTTAAGCAGCAATACAACCTATCCACACATCACTTTGTCCCAGCAGTTACATGATTTCTTTGACTTGAGTCACAGATTGAAACACCAACACGGGACACTGAAGCATATCCATCGTCATTTGCTCTGGAGACACTCGTTATAGTCTGCATCCTTGCCAAGGATGTAGGGGATGTCTTAAAAGCCTGTGTTGTGTATCCCCGGTTTCTACCAACATTCCTCTCAAAGTCTGCTGGCAGGAAAGCCCCACGGACAGCTCCCCTTGCCGGATAGCGGCGGCCTAGGGAGGTTGTGGTTTATTTAATCTCTATCGAATCATAGTGGAGAATATTCAGTGACTGTCCTATATAAGCCGGACTATCCTGCTTCCCTCAATGAAATTTTTCATATCCCCCCTCTCAGCCATATGTACCTCAATTCATGATGAACAGGGGGTCTAGAGGAAGTCCGATCATATACTTTAGTAAGTTCTCATGGTCGCACCCCTTTCATGAGCATGGATATTTCTCCGCCTTGCCCCTAAATCAGGGCAGTTACCTTGTCGTTCGTTCAGGTCCCGAGGCGATCGGCAATCTCGTCTCTCCACTCTCGAACGGACATGAGTTCGGTATCCGCTTATCGAATTATAGTCGAAGTCCTACTTGGTCTCCTTAGCAAAGTGTGTCAGTCGCGACTTTAATGTCGATTTGTGGATTTTCTACCCCTGACAGAAAGCCTAACCACTATATCTCCGAGCTCCGAATCGTGCGCTCCGAATGATACATCATATATGTGACCTATACGGGAATTGAGATTCAATAACGACTGTACCACGTGCAACCATATGACAGAGATCAATCGACGGACTGAATGATAATATCCGTGCACGTGATACGAGAACGGCCGCCTCCATGACAGTGACATATGCTGATTATGAATGCGTACACACTTTGATAGAGTTCATCGCGTAACAACCTCAAGTAAATGCCGGGTTTTGAGAGTCTCTATCAAAGGTAAGCTTGGGTATGACCCAACTCGTGCTCCGTCGGAGTCCTTGGCCTTTGCACATTAATTAATGAGTACTTGAATGATGGTTTCATGGGGTGCCTGACCTGCAATATATGAGGCATACATAGCATAAGTAACATGGTGTTAAAATCTATAGCTGGGATGCCACCTCGACTGTAATGATATCATGGATTAGAAGCCATGGGAAGAAGTAGATAAATAGACCATATTGCGCATAGTCCAATCAGAATATATCCATTATTCTTTCAAGATCGCTGCTAGCAAAGCTCAAAATGTCATAATGAGTGTATGAGTGTATGAGGTGGCATGTCCTTATTTCGGAGCGGGCCACATGTGCTTCACAGCGATGATGTATCCAGGGAATTCAATGTATGTCATTGTTTCGATTCCAGCTACATATGGCCAGGATGCTTCCCGGATTCACATCATTTGTATTTGATCACTACAAACGGCCTGAGCTTTATTGATACCAAGCAGTATTTAACAGACGGGAAAACAATTTATTCACCCAGATTCACGCGGTGGGGGGACATCAGGGGAGAGATCTACTATTCAGAATATGTATATACTACGTAGTAGTTAGCAATAAGCAGTCATAGAGAGGAATGATAACACGCGGGGCGGCCAAGACGATCGGAATCCGGACAAACGATTGCCCATTGCCCCGGAAGCCAATGGGAAGCCCTTATACCGGACTGTGCGCCGAGACCGCTCCGTTGTGTTCTCTGGGCCGCGCGCACCAATCACCGACTGGCGCCGACGGGGTTCCGATTCTTCCGCCAATATGGGTACTTTGAAACAATCTGGACGGAGCAGCCTTGTGGTCTTCCGTGTCCGAAAGGCTACAGGCGGGAAGATGCGAGCTTGGATCGCTGTCACGCCATCTTACTCGATCTTATTACTTACATACATGTAAGTACGAGAGGGGTGTGGGGGATCATCGTCTGGAACTAGGGTTCAACATGAGGCATGTTAATATCGATGGCTAGCACCTTCGAAGGGGACCAACCCAGATAAAAGATGCCTGGCAAAGATCAGACTCGAAAGATGATTTGGATGGATGAGTCGATTGTTGTCTGCTGATTCACAGTGCTTGGTGCAATCAATAGAGACTATCAGCCATGTAACAGCCGTACCAGTCCGAAGGTGCCAACCGAAAGACGAGGTAATAAATGAATTAATATAGTTAGCCAGTTCATATGGCCTGAGCCCAGCGTGGCGTAAGGGTCCACACTCTATGACAGCAATTGGAGGGGTAAGTGGTAGAGTAGTTTAAATTTAACCAGCCACCACATTTGATTAGAACCACCATTAAAGTATGCTACCGTGAGTCCCTCATGAATCGCCCGGGAGCTTGGACACCCGGTGGCCCAAGACATTCGACACATTCTAAGTCCTGGAGGAGCCAAACAAACAGCACAGCCGTAGCATGGGATGAATGATTGGATTGGGTTGCCTTGAAAGTTGTAGTGGAAGTAGCGAAAGTGAGACAGTGAGACACGCATGGTACAGACAGCGTAAGCAGGCAGTCGAATTGGGGCTATTTTTGGCGACCCTGTCATTCCCAGTCGGGCTAGTCGGGCCGAGAAGAGTAAGTGTAAGCTGTCTCTTCTTGGCCTCGTGACCGTTGGAAATGATTCAATGATCATTTTTAGTGCAGGCGTCAACTCAGTTCTACTGGTGGTAGTTGGAGTGAGTAGTCTACTAGTGAGGGAGGATGTATCTAGTAAGTACCGTTTGTTACTAGTTTCATACTCTATACGGAACTAAGCCGGAATTGACTTCTGGGCGCAACTCTCTTCCCGAGCCATTTTCTCCTCTTCTGCCCCCCAAGAATAACCCTCCCACTTGGCAAGTCTTTTTTTCTCCCTTCTTTCATCGGTCTCTCGCTTCGTTTGAGTGGCCTTTGGACCTTCATTTGTCCCCCCCCCCCGATATCCCCCATTCTCTCCTCTGTTCTGCGTCATGGAATCCAGCAGCTGCATCCCATCAGGACCCATCGTTTAGCGTTTCCTGCAAGGTAGGCCTATTTTCCCGGTGGACCCCCGAATTTCCCTGAGCTGACCCATCATCCTTCTCCAGCTTTCTCCACATTCCAGCAGCAGCAGTCCCCTTGTCCCGCGATCCCTGATCTCCCCTCGTTGCCTTGTCTCTTTCCATTCGTTTGCAGCCCTCGAGATTCGTCACCTCGCTCCAGCGCACATGGCAGGTTTCATATCCCATGCATAGTTTACAGCTTATCGCATAACTTCCGGGGCCATTTCATATCACCTTGACGGTCGTCCCCACTATCAGGGATTGTTCTGCGACCACGCTCGGAATATACATTTGTGGCATTTTGCCATCACCGATCAAATCTCACACACAAAGAATTAGGAACGATGGCGCGCTCTGCCAGCGGCGGCTATCCCCAGCCGCTTTCTTCCCCTCCGCCCGTTTATCTTCGTTCTTCTCCTCCCATCCCCCCGGTGCATCGTGAACCCCGGCGGGACAGCTTCAATCGCTTGTACAGCAAGCCTATTCCCAGGAAGTCTCTGACGGATCCGGTGTACATGCCGGAAGATCGCCCCGAAAGCCAACGCTATTCGGTTCCACGGGTCAGAATCCATGGGGAAAGCGATCCGCCAGAGCCGGATTATCATGAGGACGGTATTGAACTGACGCTTCCTACTGATGAATTCGCCCACATATCTCTCTCCGAGCAGCAGCAGACTCATGGCAAGACCATCGATGGATCATCTCCACCCCAGATGGAAGACTTTAACGCCCCCCAGCCACCAGAGCATCGGACATACGGGCACACACCCCATAGCAGTGCGTCATGGTCGGTAGTCGATCCTCTTACCAAAGACAACAGTCTGCCCAACACGAGCACATCTTCGTTGGACCAACAACCTGCCAAAGACAGTCAGACTAGCTCTTCCCGGGACAGTCTCGACAGTACGACGCAAGCCTCGGAATGCTACGAACCTTTGCACTACCATCATCGACCGTACGAAGCTCCCCAGCCCGCAAACCAGCTATCACCAGCAACTGGCTCATCTGAGAATCTACAGAAGCCACGCCCAGCCGCCAATGGGCGTTCTCTTTCAACACACTCGCTCGGGTCCGACCTGGGTGAAAGACGGAGATCTTCTCGGCTCTCGCCATACCTCCACGCCCGTGGATCATCCCGGGACTCCAATGCGTCTCCCGATGTCCGACCAGTGTCTTTTGTTGAACAGCTCAACAGCTGCTATCCGCAACCCGGACCTGCCCCGGTACAGATTGGCAACTCCCATTTGCAATCCGCTGTCGGCAACAACGCATCCTTGTTGAGCCACAAACAAACGTTCAACATGTATCTGGCAAATGTCAAGAAGACCGATGACCCCGCCATTCAATATGAGTTTGCCATCTTTATGGTGAACGCAATGTTGGAAATGCCTCCCGATGAGGCCGACGGTGCATCTGCAGTGTATGGCCAGAAAGGAAGCGACATCAACCGTGCTAGCCTTCTGCGCGAGTCCAAGTCCATCCTCCAGCGCCTAGCTGATCGCAGCTACCCCTTTGCTCAATACTATCTGGCCGACGGATACGCTTCAGGGTTGTTCAGTAAAGGAAAAGAGGACTATGATCGGGCATTTCCACTGTTTCTGGCGGCCAGTAAACACGGACATGTCGAAGCATGCTACCGAACTGCTTTGTGCTATGAGTTCGGCTGGGGTACCCGAGTTGACGCCGCTCGGGCACAGCAGTTCTACCGACAGGCAGCATCCAAAAACCACCCGGGCGCTATGCTACGGATGGCGAAGGCCTGTCTGGAAGGGGATATGGGGCTAGGAAAACGCTATCTTGAAGGTATCAAGTGGATGAAACGCGCTACCGATTCATCCGACGTTCAGTATAACTCCGCTCCTTATGAGTTGGGATTAATGCACGAAACGGGATATGGCGACGACGTATTTCCAGACCCTGCTTATGCTGCCCAGCTGTTCACCAAGGCGGCGGACCTAGGCCACATCGAGGCCAGCTATCGCTTGGGCGATGCCTATGAGCATGGCAAACTCGAATGCCCCAGAGATCCTGCTTTATCGATCCATTTCTATACCAACGCTGCGCAGGGTGGCCATCCCCTGGCCATGATGGCACTGTGTGCCTGGTACCTCATTGGGGCAGAGCCGGTGCTGGAAAAGGATGAGTATGAAGCCTACGAATGGGCTAAGCGTGCTGCGGAGACTGGTAAGACACCTACACAGTAATTCAAGCAATGAGATGCTGACCTTGTCATGCAGGACTCACCAAGGCACAATATGCGGTTGGATACTTCACGGAAACGGGCATTGGCTGCCGGCCAGACCACCTAGCAGCGAATGTCTGGTACGTGCAAGCAGCGGAGCAAGGAGATCTCCGAGCTAAACGCCGAATTGCCGCCATTCGAGCGGCTGTCGACGGGGTCAATCCAGAGAAGGCTAGCGCAGCAGCTGCGGGCACTGGCCGTGGGCAGAAGGACAAGAAAGGTGCGTATTCTCTCCAACACCGTCACAGCCTGTCTAACATATGATATAGAAGGGAAATCGAAACGATTTGGTATATTCTAAGCATGACATATCTTCAATGACCCCGAGGGGGTTCGGCATCTGGCAGCACATTTACCAATCATTTACATTCATGGTCACCATATAATACATTTCAGCGACAACGAGCAGCACGAAGAAATTTTGAGCACATTTTGGCATTTTATATTGGATTATACTGAGCGATTCATTGATTCATGCGAACCTTGTTTCCCAGCATTACTGGGGTTGGACCTGTACAAATTCTGTATCATTCATAATGATTTGCGGAACATATAATCGACTTTAGGATCATCATCTTCTCATTCTCTACTATATTAGGACCTAACGACTTTGAGTAAAACAAACTGTCATTCCACTATTGATCAACGTAGCGCCATACGATAATGTAGAGTATTGTACTAAGAGCAGTATTGAGCGATAGAGCCATATCCCCTCCCTTAGGCCATTGCATACAACTCCACAGACATCTCAAACTGGCGGTGAATAGTACAATATAAAGTAGGTTAACATGAGTCAGCTCTGCGTACCTTGGATTGTAAGGATGGGATCTTCTGTTCACTTACGTCCACGGATTCTGTGCAATCTTTTGAAGGCTAGTAGGTCTTTGCGAAGAAGACGAGGGTGGTGTTGAGGCAGTGATTTTCTTGTCGGCGTTAATCTTCTTGATGTTGTGGATATAGGACGAAGCAGGTATGCTTATGAGAAAACAGTAGGTTGTGTGGGAATGTGGTCTGCCTGCGAGCCAGGAATTGAAATGGTAATTGAATAAATAAGAAGGCTGATCGTACCGTGGTAGCGCATCGGCCCTTTATGCTCTTTTAGCCCGATCGGGCATTGCTGCGGGTCTTGGCAGTCAGATGATCTCGATTTGTGCCTCTCAGCCTTATGAGGAGTATCTTATCTTATTTGTGCCCTGGCTGTCGGGTTCTTTGTATCTGAAGCACCAATGAGGGATCGCAGTTATAAGTGATGATAGCATGGAGATTGCGTCGAGCATGTTGCAAATCGGTTGACTTGATGCTGCTTATTCGGGGTCTTGGCAGTTCAAGTAGGGTGAATCAGGGGCATTCAACTTTTGTGGAGATCTCTTTCTATGGCTTCATTCTGGAGGCCAGAAGACTCGAATGGTTATAAGGCTGATGAGGTTTGTAGTAGGATGACCTCACATTAGTTGTAAAATGCTATAGTATGTGATGGGGGTTATGCTATTCCTCTTGCCTGCGTGCTTCGGTGGGAATTCATCTCGTTCAGTCCACGGACTTTGTAGTTACTCTAGTGAACACGAGACAAGTACGATGTAAGCATCTTCTTTCAAGTTCTTTGTTACTGTTGGGGGTGAGAAACTGTACTTAGCTCACCTCATGGTCTAGTCACATCCTAAATATATATTCGGCGTTATATTGCAAATTCACCAGGATAAGAGACAGCCTGATACTCACAGTAAAATTAGTAGTATACCATATCTGCTACTCTCCCGCTATTGAGCAGCTGGAAGCAGCGAGCCTACGCAATTACCACACCTAATACCAAAGGGTTAGCCAGGAGAATCTCGAGGCCACATGGCAGTGCCTTGATAGGGGATCACTGACCAATCAGAGACCACCAGATAAAGATCGTTATCTGGGGAAGACGGACGATATCAGATAAGAGTCAATAGCCGATCTGCCCGTCATTGATAAGACTAGCTTCCCCCAGTATTTCTTTCTTTTTCCCCTCTTTCCTGGACCAAAAATCAGAGTATATGTGAGCAACACCTTCCTCTCCTAGCCGAATGCCATCCAACTGTCACACAGTCTAAGCGTGCCAAGGGCAGGCAGCCAGCCACCTGTCATCTGCGAACCGAAGGATCGACTAGACAAATTGCGGGGGTGGGGTAAGACTATGCGCCCCGGATTTTCTCATTTGCTCCGTCGTGCCGTTCCCCTCTTTGCTTCTTCTTCCTCTCCAGCTTCTCCTCATGGCGGCTGTCATCCACACCAACGCAGCCATGACCTCCTACCAGCCATTCCAATGTCTGGTTTGTATGCGCCGGTTCACTCGACATGAGAATCTCAAACGACATGCAGCTCTGCACTCTCGTTCCAGAAAGGAGGTTTCATTGCCGTGTGACTTATGCCAGGCTACCTTTTCGCGTCCGGATTTGCGACATCGGCATATGAAGCGGAAGCATGCCGAGCATGAGCAGCGACGAACGACGAAGAGGTCAAAACAAAGGGACGAGTGTTTCCTTCGGCCTCAGAACTCTGGCCAGCACCGTGGGCAGCTACAGGATGTTGATGGGCTGGAGCTGGATAGGCCTGCATGGACGTCTGAGCCATCGCAAGAGCAATATGCAGATGATGCAGGAGGAACTAGCACTGCGTCCAGCGGATCACCCATAGAGAACAGTGATCGTATCCAGCCTGCCCCAGTTAACCTGACGCAACCTATATCAATGGACGAGTCTGTTTTGCTAGACGCGTTAGAACTGGAACGTAGCCTGCTACGCGAAACATCATTTACCCAAGCAACAGACCAGTTCGACAACCAGCCGCAAGCGATATCCACTTCACAGCCTCCGGATATTGACCTGAGCGACCTCAGCTTTTCGAAAGATTTCTCTATCATCCCTATCGCACCCGAGAGTACCCTGTCTCAAAGCAAATGGTTTCCATCTGCCTCACAAATCCGCGAAGGCTGCAACCTCTTCTTCACGCATGTGTCACACTTCGTCCCCTTCCTCCACCACCCAACATTCAATCCCAGCGCCATACCCTCCCACCTCCTCCTCGCCATGCTCTCCCTGGCATACCAATACGGCGAAGACCCCGAGTGCGATGCCCGCTCCAACACAGGAACCAGCCTCTCCACCCGTTGCTACCTCCTCGCGCGCTCCCTCCTCTCCTCCACCAACGACCCTCACACAACCAGCACCACTGACCACCTCCCCCTAATACAAAGCTACCTCCTCCTCCAAATCTGCGCCATGATGTACCTCTGCGGCTCCGACTCAACACAAGGCCTTCAAATGCACGCTACAATGATATCCCTCGCGCGATCCACAGGCCTCATGCACCCGATTTCCACCGAATCCGCCCACACCTCGGACCTCGACTCCCTCTGGAAAGAATTCATCAAAGCCGAATCCCACAAACGGACTCTCTTCGCCGTACATCAAATCGACGCCCTATGGTACCAACTCCTCTCCATCCCCCGCGCCATCTCCCACCTCGAAGTTAAACACGACCTCCCCTGTCCAGAAACCCACTGGACCGCACCCTCCGCTGCCCAATGGGCCCATCTCCAACTCATCTCCCAACAACAGCATCATGCTACTTCGATGCGCTACGACGACGCAGTCCGCCACTTCCTCTCCTCCCCATCACCCACAGACACAACCTCTACATCTACATCTTCATCTCCATCCACCATCCCCCTGTTCGACCCCTACGGCGCCATCAACATCACCCACTTCCTCATTTCCAGCGCGCGCGAAATCTCCGGCTGGTCCACCATGACCGGCATGCTAAGCATGGAGCGGTTCTCAGCGCTTCGCTCATCACTCCTATCTCTGGGAGTATTTCTCTCCCCTTCACCAACACCAACTCTACCCCCGAAATCCACCACCCACGCCACGGCAACCTGGCAAACCGCCATGATCGAGCTACAGATGTGGTCACCCAGCCACACAGGCGGCATCGTCAAAGCCAGTATTGATACGATGCTCCAGCAAGCGACGGAGCTGGCGCCCTCGGCGTGTGAGTTCCTCTGTGAAGCGGAGACGGCCAAGGCGTTCCAGTCCCATGTGGATTGGTTTCTGATGTACTTGGAAGAGGAGGGGAATGTGCAGGGCGAGGCGCCGTGGGTGATCTTGTATGCCTATAAAGCGTTTTTGGTCGCGTGGCAGTTGGTGAGAGGGGGTGTGTCTGGGGCGATGGGGGTGGTGGGGGTTGGGGATGGGGATGTGGAAGGGGCGGTGCGTTGGGCGAGGAGGGTGTTTGGTTGGAGGGAGAGGTGGGTTATTGGGAGGTTGGTGATGGGGTGTTTGGGCGGGTTGGATTAGTATTTATTGATAGCTAAATATGAGAGAGATTGCGTGTATGTATGTAACTACCAGTGACTACTAGTTTGTCTGATTAACTCAGAGTTTTATATCCTGAGGCTTTGCTGGCTATATATCAATACATCTCGTATCGCCACCGCAGCTGCACCATCTCCTCTGTAACTCCGCCCTTGACCACCTTGCCGATCAGATCTGGGTCGCCTGAATCTAGGTATCTGTTCTCGCGACGGACCAGCCACCGATACACCGTGACCGTAGCAGCCAGGAGGAAGGCCGAACCCATGAGCGTTCCAAAGGCAGCATAGAAATGCGGACCATCGTAATATAAATATGACGCCCATATGTTCGACGTACAGCCGATAGAGTTCACCAGTGCAGAGGCGGCAGCGCGTTTAGACACCGGACGGGCCATATGCAGATTAATAGTTTTGTAGAGTAGAAGCTGCGGACCGACAGAGGCAAACGGGAGAATTATCATTGCAAAGTACCGTGCGCCGATGTTGAGGGTGGACATGAGGATGATGTACATGACGACGGAGATGGAAATGCAGGCCATGATGAGTGGGTAGATGGTGTTGTAGCGATCGGAGTAGAACATGAGGCCGTAGTAGACTATGCCCGCAAGGACGTAGGGCGGTGCGGTGAGGAGGAGGCTGATGGTGTTAGAGGAGAAACCGAGGGAGCCGACTAAGGTGGGAAAGTAGTTTGCGATGGAGCCTTGGCATTGGGAGAGCATGTTGCAGAAGATCATAAGGACGAGTTTGGGGTCGGAGAGGGCTTTCATGAATCCGCGAAGGATGGGTTCGTCTTCGGAGCCTTCCGCGGCTCCGGCTTCGGATTCGATGCGCCATACGGCCAGGTCCCGCTCGATTGGGGAGAGGATGCGACTGTTGTGTGGAAATCCGGGCATGATTAAAGCGCAGATTATGCCGATGCCCACTGTGGCGCTGCCCTCGATGATGAAGAGCCATTGCCAGCCGGCGATGTTGTGGACACCGTCTAGTTGGAGGATGGCTGCGGCGAAGAGCCCTCCGAAGGCGTTGCCGACTTGTTGGGCGATGTAGAGACCGGCGATGCGCTTGCCAAGCTCCGCTTTGGTGTACCAGGCTGAGAGGTAGTAGATTGCTCCGGGGAAGAAGACGGCTTCGGCAATGCCGAGGATGGCGCGCACGGCAAGTAGTTGGCCGTAGTTGTGAACAGCTGCGGTTGCAGCTGAGATGCAGCCCCAGATGGTGACCGCAAGGCAGATGTACATGCCCGGTCGGGCGATTCTGGTGATGAGGAGGTTGCTGGGGATTTGGAAGGGCAGATATCCAACGAAGAGAATTGAGACAGCCGTGGCAAATTGGTCGGTTGACATGTGGAGATCGTCCATGATGCCCTGCAGCTTGGCCGAAGCAAGGTTCTGACGATCGATGTAGTTCAGGATATACAAGAGGCCAACCGTAGGCAGAACCATGAGGTCCACCTTGCGGACGATTCTCCGATTGAGGCGGCGGCGCTCATCTTCGCTAAGACTGCGTAGGGACTCTGGCATGCGCTCATACGCATCACTGACAACATCATTTACCTGCCCTTCTGCAGAGGAAATATTGCCCTCCGACTTGATGGACGAGGGGCGTTTCTTGAGATCCACTGTTTTATCCATGACAGCAGGAGTGGAGGCTTAGAAAGGACCTGGGAGCTGTTGCCCCAGGGGAGACTGGCCAAGATATTAAGGAGCGTCAAAGGTGTATATCATGTTATTCTGATTGGACAGGCCGGTGCTATCCATGACATCTGGGTAATGCCGACCGGCTATTGATGTGGAGTGTGTTACGAACCGTGGTGAGTCACTGATTCGCTGGCAATCAAGCGCCGGGTAGATAAGGAGGGAGGAGCGCACTAACCTTATCTTTTATCCTCCACATGGACTCAGTTCAGTCCATGTGTGACAAGCCTTTGCTGGAGGAGTGGAGGAGGAAGAGGAGTTGAGATGGATCGGCGGAGCTCCTCCCGGAGCGCTAAACACTCCTCCCGTTCAACTCCCCGCATGACCGAATTCTCTTGGACACGACCGACATCCTTGTAGCAGACCAACTACTTAACTGACAATGTCGGCGAGTCCAGTAAGAGTCATCATTGCCTAACACAGAATCCTCCTGATACCACCGACACGATGACTTACACGAAGACCTACCCCACTCCTCTCACAACCAAGATCTCCAACCCTCGGCTGCGGCTTCTGAACAAGATCAAAGCCGGAGAATACCCGTTGATGACTTTCATGGCCCTCCCTTCCGTGCGCATGGCTCAGATTGTCGCTCTGACCGGGGTTGACGGTATCATCATTGATTGCGAGCATGGTCATATCTCCGACGACGCCATGCACAACTCTGTCGCAGCCATCTCCTCCCTGGGTGTATCCCCCATCATCCGCATTCGCGGTCCCACTCATGACATTGTCAAACGTGCGCTCGATACGGGTGCCCACGGCATCATGGTTCCCCAAATAAACACCGTCGAAGAGGCACAACAAGTGGTGGCGTCTGCCAAATTTCCGCCACAGGGATTGCGGGGGCAAGGGTCCGCCTTTCCTGCCATCGGTCACGGCCTGACTACGCCCGAGTACATGAAGTCAGCCAATGAGACTATCATAACCATGATTCAAATTGAGACCCGTGCTGGTGTGGAGAATGTCGACGCAATCTGCGCCGTTCCGGGTGTGGATCTTGTCTTCATCGGACCCAATGACTTGGCACAGTCTCTCCTCGGATACGTGCCTGCACGGGGAGATGAGCCGGAGTTTGTTGCTGCAGTTGAGAAGATTGTTGCGGCGGCGAGGAAGCATGGCAAGTGGGCAGGGAGAATGGTTAACAATGGGAGTTTGGCAAAGGAGGCTAGAAAGACATATGACACGGTCGCTATCACAGGCGACACCAAAGCGATTCAGAATTGGTATATGGCAGAGTTTGAGGTAGCAAGGTCATGAACAGAGTGGACTGTATAGAATAAAATCATTGTCATTTAGCTGAACTAGAAGAATGAGAGCATTGCCTCGTATCGAAGACTCTTCTGCTGTAGAATGGCTAATGACATGTACTGCTTATAGCCATGACCAAATAGAAATAGGATTGACGAATTTGAGTGAGCTGATAATGAAGTGATAGGAAAAATAGACGAAGGGATATAGTGAAGCAAGAGAGGGAGAGGGAAGAAGAGAAAGTGGGGGAAGACCAATCACGCAGTCACCTGACAGCAGTGTGATACCCAGCTGACTTGCGAGCTAGCTTCTACATAATCGTCGGCTTTGTATACTCAGTTACACAGCACGACTGGAACTATTGAACTAATTCCTAGTGCTAGACATTAAAACTCAGCGCAGCACAGGCATGTACGCAAGGAGCGCTAAAGCATGAAAATTCACTACTGAGTAAAGTGTTTGACAGAGTCAAAAGTTTCTATTTAAAATGTGATGAGAATTTATTTTTATGCATTGACGACCTTCTAATATTAACCAAATGACTCAAGCTTGTGCGATACACTCAATCTCAATGACCGTCCCATCCCCCGGAGGAACTGCCTGCAGACACGACCGAGAAGGCATTGGCTTGGGCAGAAAATCGATATACACCTCGTTCATGGCAGCAAAGTCCTTCATGTCTGCCAGGTAGACATTGTACTTGACTACTTGCTCGAGCGACGACCCGGATAGCTCGAGCACCTCCTTGAGGTTTTGGAGTACAGTTCGCTGTTGAGCTGGTTAGAAAACTGGAACTTATACCAGGGAGACGCTGAGTGGGGGCATGCTTACTGTGGCTTGCTTAACCTCTCCAGTGGCAGTTTGACCGGCACAAAAAACAAGTCCGGGAACTTTGACTGCGGGGCCTGCAAATACAAGTTAGCCAGTGCCCTTAACTGGTAACAAACAAGTTGGGGGAGCTACTCACAGTTGTGAGGCTTGGGAGGGAACTTCTCGCTCGAGATAAGTTGGCGCGACATCTTGATTGGATGAATTTGGATGTGGTAATCTTCGACACTCTGAGATTAGTGCTTGTGATCTGAATGGAGAATGCCAATGTCATTCAACTCCCCTTTAAATGGCTTTTTCTGCTAGTCCAGTTGTTGCGGCATGTCTCGTGAATGGCGATGCCAAGCCTGCACTGCGGAGGCTGTGGGAGGAGCTCCTCCCTTATCGTTATCACGATTATACCTGACTTGCTGGGTTGATCGGCACGAACTAACCACCTTCGGCGATCCGAGAGCAACCCTATCGGACACGCTAAAATAGCAGCGCCATTGAGGGAGGAGGCTTGGTTTGGAGGAAGAACGCGAGGCTCGATAAGCATCCATCATGCCATTGCTTCATCTGTTACTGCTCCAGAGGCAGTACTGTACGCATCCCGTGGGCCCCTCTGCCAGAAGAGCTCCCCTGAACTGTATCACATGGCTTGGGTAATCTGGGCATGGCGGACGTCGAGATAGTCTCAATCTAGACGTGTATATAATCAGACTTCAATTCGGAGTAGAAGAGATAGCAAATAGCCATATCACAGTCACTGCATATCACTGATCAAACAATATCAATCTTTCTTGTTCAAAAACCATCATGGCGCCCACAGCTCCATTCAACCCTCCTTCAGCTGACCTGCCGGGGAAGCCATCTGTGCCAGAATGGGTTCCCCCTCCGGTAACAAAGGAGAAGCACAACTTTGCTCAGCTCAAGTCAATTGATCTTTCGCTGCTCGACTCAGAAGACCCAGCAGTAGTAGATCATCTGATCCAACAGGTCAAAATCGCCATCCGTGATGATGGTTTCCTCTTCCTTGAGAACTACGGCGTTTCCTTGGAGCAGGTAGGTGGAAGCCCTCAATAGTGACAATGTTACACTTACTAATAGGTCTTATCTCCAGCTCCATCGCCAATTTGCACTTGCACAGTATCTTTACAACAACATCAGCGAGGAAGACAAAGAGCGCCTCCTGTTCCACCCCGATACAGGTCTCTGGTCTGGATACAAGCACCCGTACGGGTTCAAGGTAAGACACCACCCCCAGCCTTCTCCAATGCTATAGGAACTAACCTCAACATATAGCGCAACCGTGGCCCCGCCGACGGAATTGAGCAATTCAACTGGTACAAGCAGGATTGGGAGGACATCAACCGAGTCCCCACATGTCTACATCCATTCATGGATGAGATCGAGGCTTTCTGCAACTACCTGACGCAGTCTGTCAACCGACGCCTCCTTACCCTCTTCTCCCGTGTTCTTGAGCTATCCGACGATTACCTCTGGAACAACGTCCAGTCTCATGGCAGCCCAACCGGTGAAGGCTACTTCCGACATGCCCTATTCCGACCAGTGCAGAAGCAAACTGAAGAGGCCTCGAAGGGTCTCCGTATGCACGGACACACCGACTTTGGCTTGACCACGCTGTTATTCTCCGTCCCTATCTCGTGCCTTCAGATCTGGGGCCGTGATGAACAATGGTACTATGTGCCATACAAGCCCGGTGCGCTCGTCATCAACATCGGGGATACTTTGGAGATTGTGTCGGGAGGACATTTCAAGGCCACTCGGCATCGCGTGTATAAGCCACCCGTGGATCAGTTGAATGAGGAGCGACTATCGTTGGTGCTGTTCAACAGTTCAGTTGGTGATTTGAGAATGGCGCCTGCATATGGTAAGTGTGTTTGAATTTGAGAGGAAGAAACAATTGAAGTGTGCTGATAACTGCTAGACTCTCCCCTTATCCAACGCGAAGGATGTGTTGAGGAACAAGGTGTCTACAAGGAGTTCCGACGACTCACATCGCAGGGCCAATTGGTCCCAACGAACCGTGAATGGCGCGAGATCCAGATTGCCACTGTCACAGACCCAACGGATACTGTGCGCAATCGACTTGGAGCTGACCAGGTGCTTATTGATGGAAAGATTATGCATCAGCGAGAGTACATGGGGGTCAAGGTTGTTCTGCCTGTTTGACGGGTCAGCCGATTGTGTGGTAGTTGAGATGTAGAATAACTGTATGCAACGTGTTTTATTTCAGGTTTATCATTCAATATTGTCTTCGATTCAAGTCTCTAAGTTTCTGATAGTAAAAGTAAACAATGATATTGCGATCGTCTAAAACCCCATAGTGAGGATTATATCTGCGATTCAATACATTTATGCTTACACTCCTCCACGCTGGCACTTCAACTTTTCCTTAAATCAGGACTTTATCCCCCATAGATGACTTTCCAATATGAAATCAATCGTCATTATCTGCGCACACTTGTTACATCGAGCTTAATTCAACCAGGGAACAAACCTGTACAACATCAGAAACAGCTAAGAGCCACAGTCATCATCAACTCTACTGCATGAAGATATTCCCTAACTACCAATTCATATAAGAAAGTCAAATTATCATCTCAGACCTCCAGCCAACAAAAGACTCTGTCCCGTCATATACCCGGTCGTAACTAGCATCAGAACCACATTCGCTGTCTCCTCTGGCGTCCCCAACCTCCCAAGCGGAATCCCCTTCACCACCTCCGGCACCGCTGCAGCATTGGGAATCATCCCCGTGTCCCCAATCATAGCAGGAGCGACATCATTGACACTAATATTGTACTCAGCCAATCTGGTAGCAAGGTTCTTCATCATGCCGGTGAGGCCGCCTTTGGAGGCTGCGTAATCTAAATAGTCAAGTTTAAATAATTAGTAATATACTCTTTTCTTATGCGCGTATATTATATAGAAAAGTGGGGGCAACTCACGACACCCATTAATCCCACCACCATACGCCGCAATAGACGACATAAAAACAATGCGTCCCCAGCGCTGTGCCTTCATGTGCTCGACCACGCCTTTGACTAGGATGAACGACGCGCGGAGATTAGTGGTAATCATGTCGTCAAAGTCCGATAGATCGATGTCCCAGATATTGGTGATTCGTTTACCGGTCCCGGCATTGGAGATGAGAATATCGGGACTGTGGCCATCATGTTGGGCGATGATTTGGTCGAATAATGAAGTGATGTCGGTAGCGGAGCGGAGGTCAACTTGGTGGATGGAGATGCGGAGATCGGGATGGCGGGATTGTAGATCTGCGTGGAGTGATTGTATGGCGGCGAGGTTGGTGGAGTATGTAAGGGCTAAGTGGGAGCCATTTTCGGCGAGTTTGTGGGCGCAGGCGGAACCGATGCTGATAGTCAAATGTTTGTTAGCCCTAGTGCTTCAATACGGGGCCGATTCAGGGACAAGCTTCCACGGGAGTTACGGGATAAAACTGACCCTCCTGAAGCGCCAGTGACTAGGGCTAGTCGACCTCGGATGTCGTTTGCGGACATTGTTTAGATTGGCTGGTTACCAGTGTTGGTTGGTATATATTCTGGTATCTTAGATTCGGGATAGTAATCTACTATTATCTTTCAGGGAGAAGCTCGGAGTGGTCAGTGGTGCATTATCAAGAGCCAGATAGCAGAATACCCGAGCTTATAGTATCTCGGACCTCCTCCGGGACCCACATGGAGCTCCTCCTGGCCCAGTAAGTTGTCTGTTGGGCCGGATGAACAGTTTCTGGCCCTTGGAATGGAATGTAATAAACTGTTCTGGGTCGGACAAAGAATCATTTCCAAAGGGTTAGCCTTGTATTCAAAACTGAAAGAGTATGGTGATGCCGTGCCGTCGGAGTTAAACATCCAAGCCACGGGGATAATACTTTGCAATAATTGGCTAAATGCAGTCAGTATCACACTGCAAAGAGCGTTCCTCTATCTCCTTCTTATCTTCGTTATGACTCATAATAAAATTAAGCCATAGTACGTAGCCTTTGAATTTGGATTTGGCGGGTTCCTTGGATGGTATAGTGACCCATGGGATCAACTGATAATACATTGCAGCCTATATCACTGAAATCGTGCCGACAACGACTAATTATGAGTCGATGTGCCTGTGATGACTTGGCAGGGATCTGTGGGTGCTTGGTGACATTGCTGTGCTCGGGGGCTCTCTGAGAATATTATTGCAACTTCTTCTCGTTTCCTTTTTCCTTCTTAGACCCACCCAGTTGTTGTAAGCGTGATGTTGTCCGCACTCACCATGGGATTATCTGCCTTTGAAAGTGCATTATCGCTACTTCTTCACATGGTATTGTCCATATAGGATGAGTGTGGCTACAGAAAGGATTTAATCGACGAACATGCTCTTTAGATTAACCGGCTCTTTAGACTAGCCGGAGTCAGCCATTCAGCGCATTAGACTAAGTGGGAGACAAATTGCTTGAAAATTAGTACTTACGGTGACGTGGAGAGGCGGATAATAATGCCAGGCCCTTGGTTCGTGTGACTCACATATATATCCCTCATCGTTGTGCTGTCCCCTTCATCAATTTGGCCCACCTCAACTATGAGCCATGGATCGTTTGCCACCAGAGCTGAAGTTACATGTGGCAGGTGCAGTAAGACTGCTACTGCCCTCTCTTTGGAATTTCCTAACTCGGCGTCTAGGTGAGCGACGTGTCGCGGGAAGCTCTGCGAGCCTTATCACACGTCAACCGTCAGTGGAGTCAGATCGTCGCGCCCATTCTCTATAAGAATATTACACTACCGTTGCGATCCCTTGAGCCCCAGAATCGCATACTCCAACTTCTAGACGTCAACCGCATCTTACCGCATGTTAAGAAATTAACACTCCTTGCTCGAAGCTACTACACTAACCTACCGGTTCCGGACGAGAGTATAGGCGATTATCTCGAACAGACCCTCCCTGAAGATATCGATTTTTCACTACTGTGTGAGTTTGGAGATGACTGGACCCCGACCATTGCCCTGGTGAAGCGGTTGCCCTGTCTGCAGCAGTTGAGCATCCTGGCTTTTGCACGGTATGCTGAGCTTCTGGATGTCGTCGCGGAGGTGTATCCATCCTGTCGTGTGTCTATATTCACGCTTAGTCGGTTTCCTCCGAGGTGGATTCTCTATTGGTCCGAATGGCTTCATTCTCCCGTGCTACATGCGGTCACAGTCATATGCCATGATGAAGGACATATGAGAACCTTTAGAGAGAATCCTGATCGTGCTCTGTGGGACCTTCTCCATCAGGCACGACATATAAAGTATTTATCGCTGCAGATTAGTGTCAAACCCTTGCACTGGATAATCTCAGAATCCACAAGTTGGTCCCCGTCCCAGCTGTCAGAGAGCGAAATCATCGAGGCTCCGCGTGCAAAGCTGGAGACACTTTCGCTACCATTGAACACGAAGATGACTGCGGCACAGCTGCAAAGGTGGTCCCAGCTTACTGATCTGGCATATCTCACTGAGTGGGCTGCGGGTACCATCGAGGAAATGACTGCCTTGACGGCTATCACTGAACTGCAGCCTTTCCGGGCATTGAAGCGGTTAACACTTAAACTCAACCAACCAAAAGACACTTCATGCTGGCCAAGAGCAATCAGAAGGATGTTTCGCTCACTCCCGCCATTGAATTACCTCTATCTTCTGGGAAGATATAACCCAGCGATACTTCCTACCGCTATTCTGAAACGACACGGCCTAACTCTGACCGAGTTGAAATTGTACTACAAGCAGTCACAGTTTCAACAAATCGACGAGGCGCGTCCACTCTCACTTAAAAGACAGAGGGCTCCCACGTTCCCTTCAGCCGTCATTAGCCACATTGCAGCCTGCTGCCCTGCCCTGCAGACGCTGTGTATCTGCGTGCAGCGATACCGAGGACACCCAATCGAGGCGCAAGCATACGACGCTCTGGCGAAGTTCCCGGTCTTGCAGACGTTGGATCTCGTCCTTAACTGCGTGGCGGCAAGTAAGGCCGACGGGACGCCGTCTCCGCCGCGGGAGCTGAGCGAGTACGAACAAGAGCTCTTCCCATACTCCGGCCCGATCTCCAAATGGACCATCCGGGACTGCATGATCAACTCGGCCATTGATGAATCGCTGGCCAAGGCAATTTTTTATCGCATCTTAATGGGCCAACAGGGTCGCTCTTTGCAGCTGCTCCGCTTACATCCGCACCTTGGCAAGTTCAGGTCCTCGATTAGCACGGACCTGCGCAACCGTCTACCAGTCACTGCAGAGGAGATTTTTCAGGAATTGGCGGGGGCGTGGCAGGTCAAGTGGCCCGGATATGGTAAACCGGAGTTGGAAAACCGGCTCAGGCCCAGTCGTGATCATGAAGCTGTCATAAAACCCCAAGATGGCGAGATCTTCGAGTCTAATTGGCCGTCAACTCGAGAATCCAAGACTTGGCCCCTGGAATGGTGTAGCTGACCTTTGCAGTAGACTATGTTGGTCAATGGGACTTTCTATCAGACCATACTGGTAGGCTGTTGCTCTATAGAAAATGGCATACGGTCAGAAGTTGGCTCAGACAGCCTAGGCGAAAATGCGTGCGTGACAGGATGTCCGCAGATCTTTCCTAGCTGGGAGGATCAACTTAACCAGGTCAAGCGTCATGGCCTCGGAGAACGTTGAAATGTACTAATTCGCTTTGTTCGAATGAGGCGACATTCCAGTACTTATGTATAGTCCAGCCTCAGCCAGAGAAGGTGACACCTGATGTTGTGAAAGCAAAGCTCGCCATAGAGTTACTTTGCGGCTAGGCTAAAAGTGGGTGGCTAATGAGTATGGAAGGCAGGCACAAAAGGGCGCGGTCGGCTGCAGGGGCTGACATTCTGTAAACACACGCGCACACACACCTGTTAAGTTGAAGCCACCATGTCTGCGTTTCTCATGTCGTCCCTCGCGTGTAATATCGTCAGGCTTTCCAAATGTTTATCGTTCGAAGTCCATCTCCGCTGCACTATCTACTGGCGTATCCGCAGGGCTGATCTGCCAAGGCGAAAGAGGTACGCGATACCGACTTGTCCGACCTCTCGGAACACCAGCACGCGACAAACCCTCAAACGTGTGGTTAGCGATAGACGATTCTAGACCTGATGCTGAGTACGTTATCAAAATACCGCCTGGAGACAACAACCACAGTCCATCGCCCATTACTGCTCTCGCTGCATTCAAGCATGAACTGGAGATGGAAAACTGTTTGCAAAGGGTTCTATGATTCGCAGACTCGTGGATTACGTTCCTGAGTCGGAGCTTGCTGGACCAATGATGGTCTTTGAAGCATTCACGGACTCGCTCTGGGATGCCCGAAATGCCCGACCGTTCACTACGAAGGAAATCAAGTGGATTATGAAGGGGGTACTCCTTGGTATTTATACCGTCCATATGAAAGGACTGGTTTATACAGGTAAGACTGAATGTCAGATAAATTCCCAGGCTTGGTTACAAAGCTAAGCATGTTCTAGATTTGAAGATGGAAAACGTTGTACTTGGAGGGTTTGATCCCTCCAAGCCCAATGAGAATGTCCGTGATCTGATCGTTAGACTGGCAGATTGCGGTTCTAGTATGTGGCATTCCTTCCTGTATCCTTGACCAATATATCTCACATGCTTTATAGTTAGCAAACCATCTACCAGAGAGATCACCTCCCTCACATATCGAAGTCCCGAGGTCCACTTCGGGAGACCTTGGAGTTCGAGCACGGATGTTTGGTCCTGGGGGATAATAGTTAGTGAATTCTCTTTCGGATGTCTTCCTCGCGTGGCTCTCTCTGACGATATCACCTACAGTTAGCCCAATTGTTCCAGGCCCAGGTGGACTTCATATCACCTGGAATGTATGATTCAATCCGAACTGGAAGTATGAGAAAGAAGCGAGATGCCATTCGCGATCAGCTCGCAGTTGACTTTGACTTGTCATCGCTGCCATTCTATGCTGAAGACGAACAATGCGCCCGGATCTTGCCTACCCCACAACCAGAAACGGCTTACATGTGGGCAAACACCATGGTAGAGAAGGGCGTTTCGCATGAGGATATCCAATTCTTGGTGGAAATTCTACACCCAGATCCAAACGCACGCCTTACGGTGCGTGAGATCCTCGAAAGTGAATATCTGGACGGCTAAGTAGGATTAAACTCTGTTCTAACCATGCGTCGCCGGCGCCAAGTCGGGGATTATCAAAGCTCCCACACAAGTCTTCGTTACGGATCTTGAAGTCTCTACGTGAGCAGCTTATTGGTCGGGGACGTGTAAAACCAAAATCCAGTCAGACTGATGACATGAAACAATCACAGTATTGTAAGAGTTCAAAAACAAAATAGTACATACAACAGAAGGGATTCGCTGGTGGTCACCCACCCAACTACTAACCTCCCGGCGTGTGGCTTGAGTACGGCTGAGCGGACGGGAAGCCCTATTTTCCACACCCTGTGGTCGTATGTGCTGGATTACTTCTGTAAGCAGCATATGTAATTCCAGCGACAAACTAACTATGATAAAGTACTTATAATTACCCAGATGAAGTTCCATAAAGCCGCCATGTACGCCTAGCTGTATCAACTCTTGAGTTACTGCGTGACATGGTTGAGAAATATCATGGGATGAATGGGCTGATACAGATCTTGATTTCTAATTCATCATTATGAAAGTGAAATAAAAGACTGGGAAATTAACCTTTTGTTGCCCGAATCGACGCTGGATGTTCACATGTGGGCCTCCATGTCGGCTTGCTTTCTTCCATTCCTCTAAGCCCAAATGTTGTGCAAGAGTGACGGAATTGAAGGATACCAAATTGTTTTGTTTAGCCAGTGGTCCGGAAGTGAGAGCTAGGTGACGTCCACAGGCGGAAAGCTGATCCGGTGCTTGCGCATCTATTTCATCACCTACGACATGATGTCGACAGACGCTCCATGTATCTTGTGATGACTTACAAATATAATAACTTCCCCTCCCTTTATTGCTTTGAAAGTTTAGCATTCACCCTCTCTTGCAGCTATCGCCCAAGTTCTAACCGCTAGACCCAATAAGAAATATCGCGCTTATCCCAACAGCTGGAATATGTCCGAAAAGTTATCACATTTCGACATGGCCCCCAAACCTCAAACCAGGAGGCCTTTCAACCACACTATGCAATCTATATTGACAAATCTTCATTTGAATCACAGCCTGAGATTCTCATTCAGTGCCCTGCCTCCGAGACTGGTGGAAAACATATTCACATTCCTATCCGCCCCAGATCAGATATGTTTCGGACTAAGCTGCCGATATATTCTATGTTGTCTCAAGTCCTACCTTGAGGAGCAGAAAACCCAGCTTTATCAGCTTCTCCCCGTCGAAAAACGAACGGACATATTCGCCAAGATCGAACAACAACCCAGAGTACAGTTGCTACTTCGACTCGAGAGCGATCGTTGGAGATACTGCAGTGACTGTCAAGTCCTCCACCCAGCTTTGACATGGCGGTCTCTACGTGATTTCAAGGAAACGCATACGAAGCAATCGAAATGTTGCTCTGGATGTTCCGTTCTAAAAGGCAGTTTACGCTGTATGCCATATGCTGGCGAAGTTGACATTTGCCCGTGTACGAGAATCACATTCGTTGATAAACTGGACTTGATACGGCTATGCAAAAAGGAAAAAAGGTTCGTTCCTGTCAGCAATGGGAAGTCCAGTAGCGTTCCTCCCACCCAAAAGCCGTATAAAGATTTTCAGCATTCCTGCGTGTTCAACGCAAACCCTTCGTTTAGGGTCAGAATCAGGGCTGATCTTTTGTACGATGATACGCACCAGAGACTGTGCCTGTACAATTTTTATGAGATCTACACCGTACCCGGATGTCCTTTGAAGAGCTTGCGATCTATCAACATCTGTCCACACAGGAACATAGTGGATTTTGCTCGGCAAATCTTTCATGAAGGTGGCTCGGGATTTATGGGGTGGGAGAAAAATCGCTCAACCCGCTCTGCAAAATTTAGTAGCTGGGCGAGGTATGAGAATGCAGAAGGTTGCTACTACTCCATGACGATATCAACAGCAAGAGACTTGGGAAAAAGTGATTGGCCTGATAAAGCTTGGACTCGCCAATCTTCTCGTCGAAATACCCCCAGCGGGAATGCTTAACTGAAAGGCGTCATTTGATATGATAATGTTTGGAAAACGGCCATTTATCTCCCTTTCTCGATATATGCTAGTATGAGGCACAGCTTGACGAAATGTTATTCTACACAAGACTGTTTGGATGACTTAAAGGGATAGTCATTGATCTTAATTCGGTAACAGAGAGACTAGGTATTCTCTTCGCTTTTACTTGTAAGGTCCGAGCAATATCCACAATCTGGTGATTATGTTTCAGAAATTGATGAAACCGTGCAAGTATACCGTTATATTTTGACAGTACCGTACTAGCTATCAATTGTACATCTTTATCCTGTATAACGTAGAATCTTCGGATATCCCCCTACATCTCCGTCGCTAACATCAATGGCTAAGAGCAAGTCCGCCATTTCAATCATTAGTCAACCATCACTAAACACTAAGCAGAAGCCGTAGCAGCAGCAGATGCACTCGTGCTCGAAAGTGCCGCAGCAATGTCTCCCATACCAGCCATGCTCATCTCAAAATCATCATTGCCCTCACCTCCATCCTCAGTCCAGTACCCTTCAGGAGACAGCGAGTCATCGCGCTTGGCATTAACTCCAATCGAGATCCAAGCGAAGATACCGTCCGAGACACTGTTACCGAGAAGAACATACTCCATGAACGGGTCAGTCGTGTCTGCCTCCGTTTGCAAAATGGAGTCGTCGGCGTTCTCAGTCAGACTTTGGGTATTGGTCGAGTAGGGACTCGTCTTCTCGACCTCGGTAATTAAGTCCTGGTCGAAGAAGATCTGGCCCACATGCGAGGAGTGGCTGTCGTACATGCCGGCGATGGTGCCATTAGGTAGGATTTTTGTTTCGTTGGCGGGGTGGGTCACGACTGCTCATTTAAGGTTTATTAGTTTCGAAGCCTTCCGAAACAGCGAAGAGGTAAATGGAAGGATAACGATTGCGGAGGGGTATAGGTGTACGTACCATGAATGTGAACCGCTCGGCCAGCATAATGCCCGGGGAAGATCGATTCGAAACGTACGACTCCGTCGTCTCCACTGGGCTGGACGCCGCGCAGGAAGGTCGTGTTGATGTTACCTTGGTCATCGGCGTTTCCGTTGCCGCTCTCTACTACACCGGAGTAGACACCCTGTTTCCCGTAAAGTGGAGTAGAGGTTAGAGGCTCAGGCTCAAACTGAGATTAACAATGATATTGGGGAGGTTCGTACGGTTGCGTTGCAATGCCAGATGTCCGTGTAGATGTCGGGCAGAGGCTCGCAGGTATTGATATCAATAAGCTGAATATCCATGAACAAGGGTACACCAGCCTGGTCCTCGGCCACGTTACGACGGATGAGCTCTCCGGCGATGTCTGCAGTGTACATTGTAAGGTTCTTGTTTCAGTAGAAGGAATAGCGCAAAAGACGTACAGTAAGGACCCTGAATCACCTCGGGCTGGACGATGCAGGTGCCGCCGGATGCGAAGATGACACTTGGGTCAGTTGATGGGTTGACACCGGTCAAGTTGGAATGGTGATCAGTGGCGAGGACTGAGTCCAGATCACGAGCCTTGAGGTATTGGGGGCCTAACCTATTAGTTGGGACTGTACTGGGTGTGGACAAAGTGGTATCAATTAAGGGAAGGAAGTGTCCCTTCTAGCTCAATACTTACTGGACAGTCCCCTCTCCTGACGCAAGTCCTGAAGGGCATTACGCACGCCGAGCGACATTACTATCTTCAACTCCACGAGCCTTGAGGGTGGAAGCACATTGAGTGAGGCTGCGTGACTGCACAGGTGCACGCTTGAGGAACGCCGCCCGTTCAGCAGCTTCATGCTTGACATCGTGTCCCGGATGACCAAGTCCCAGAGACGCCAGCACGGCGACGCTGATGATCAAAGGAGAGGAAATATGAACCATCTTGATAGGTGTCTGGAAGGAGTGAAGCTAGCAATTGAAGAATGAATTCTAAGCTGCAATTGATCGGCTCGATATTTCCTAGGAGCTCATGGTCTTTATAGGTCATTTTTACTCCAACTCCAACTCCAACATCGGCGACAATGGAACCATCTAGGTCTAAAAGGGAACGTCATCCCGTCCCACACTCATGCTTCAATGTTTGGACCCAAATACATCCACCAGTCAAATCCTCATCTAGAGCAATCTAAAAGCTGGGCTCGCTCAGGGCTGGTTGCTATGCCTTGGTGCCTATTGAACCCCTCCTGTGGCATATTGTTACTGCAGCACACGCGTCCATGAATTGCGCCATAATGAGGTGGATAAAGCTCCAGCTCTTGTTGTTGGCTATTCCAGCTACTGCGCAAAATTTCTGGTAGAAATAGATTTGATGCCAAGTCAAAGCCAAGGCATACAAAGAGCCGATCTGCAGGGGTGACGAAGTTGCCAGTCACGGACGTATCCACGGTCAGGCGAAGGAGAATTAAGTGATGATAGTAGTTTAGATGTGAAAAACAGTGATACCACTTGGGCAGTCCCCTTATAAGGGATATACTAACGTCATATTTTCGATGCTGAACAATTAAGAATACTTCTTACGCAGTGGCATTTCATAGAGCTCAGTACTCAGTTCAAGCCCTATGCGGGAATTTGTAACTCGAAACTGCCGAGAAGAAAGGGTTAATGAGTAATCGGGATCTGCGCATTCCGATCCCCCCATGTCCCTCTGGCCCAATCGATGCCAAGATATTAGACATTGGGGTTGATCAATCGATCGGCACCACAGCTTGCGTCACTTTTGCCCGGAAGCAGCACGTTTGGCAGCAAGGTATTTGGGGTACCTGCGTGACTGCCTTTGCGCGGCTATTACCAATTACCCGGCGATAATTGGAGTCGCTATACGCTTCGCACTAGAGATGAAGGCATCAAACACAGCGGGGACGTAGATACTATTTGCGACAGGCTGTTTACCTAGGTCAATTTATAGAAAGTGATACACCTGTAGCAATACCGCTTCATAGGCTGGACTGGAATATTGATATGTAATCATCTTGGGAAAGCTTGGACTAAAGTCTGCTTCTGGATGCTAGAAGAGTCAATGTTAAAGCAGCCACCATAGTATGTCCTTCATATTCCAAACCTGGTGAATACTAGGCCCGGCTGACGAGTATTATTGTGGGCCTCCAAGATCCGTCCCGACCTAGTAGGACTGGATATCTCGAAGTTTAGCTCTGTCCCTTAATGCGGTTAAATGGACGTTAGTTGAGCATTCTTCGATATCATGACCGTATTCGAGTGGACCCAAAGAGTTTTCATGACTAGGCTTTAGTTGTCTGGATATATCAGTGCAAACAATACCTTGCTACTATAGTAACCGGGCTCAATCTACACAACCACAGTAATGTGGGATTTCTGGCGTTCATCATTGCACAGTCGCGTTTTGATCATGGTATTTTTAAATCCCTAGCCATCTTGCATCGTGTACTGATAACCCAATATTAGGTTAGGATAAGGTAGCTTGTCCAGCTTCTATGAATTTGTATGTTATATACTCCGATGCCCATAGGGTGAAAGTTAGAAGAGATTCATAGCCTGTACAAATATCTCCAATACCCGAAATAACCCTACCCATATCCAAAATAAGACCAGCCACTAGACTTCATAAAATCGATATATACTACTCCATTAAGGGGATATATAGCTCAGACCAAATTTCACAAGGAATTAGCCCAGAACCAACCACCTGTATTGCTTGAAGTTTGGAAAAAAGGTAACTACACTTATGCATCCTTGACCTGATATATGATCATATCACAACCAAATTTCGTCTCCCATCCTCACTCGTACTTATATCTCTCCTCCAATTCCTGTGAACATTAGCGTTTAACAGAAGTTACTGAAAGCGAAAAGCATGAACCATAGCACTCACCCAGTACTTATTAAACCCAACACCTTCACAAACTTGGTCATATGTCAGTATCATAGGCGGCGCTCCAACCGTCATGCTCCGCTTCAACCCATCAAGGGCTTCGCGGAGTCCCCGCAAATGTGCGGCGACCAACGTCCACGGATACGCCACAGCACAGAACCCCAATTCCGCGAGGTCCTTGGCCGATAAGTTTTCGGTCTTACCGCCTTCAATAATATTTGCGAAGGTCGGAATGCCCACTGCTTGCACGCAGCGTGTCATGGCCTCGCGGTCCGGCAAAGCTTCAACAAAGACTGCATCGACACCGAGACGGCGAAACTCGTTTGCCCGGGACATAGCTTCGTCCCACCCGTGGATGAGAGCATCCGTCCGTGCCAGAATAAATATATCTAGGCCCTGATTGCGCGCGTCACAGGCGGCTTTGATCCGAGCAAAGGCTTCCTCGCGCGACACGACGTTTTTGCCTTTCGTGTGGCCGCATCCTAAAAGGGGTTAGTATGTCACACAAGAACAGAAAGAAAAGATCAGGCATACTCTTAGGCCATTGCTGATCTTCAATCATAACTCCAGCCGCGCCAGCAGCAGCAAAGCTCTCCACTGTCCGCTTGACGTTCAATGGACTGCCATACCCCGTGTCACCATCCGCCATAACCGGAACTGACACCTGCCGGACGGCATCGCGAATCTTGTCGCACATTTCAGCCATAGCAATGTACCCCGTATCTGGGAGGCCGTAGGAGCTTGCAACCGCGTACCCGGCAAGGAAGACCATGGGAAACCCTGCCTCCTCGACCAGGCGAGAGGAAAGACCGTCGTAGGAGCATGCGTGCGCAAGGATCTTGTTTGGGTCTCCATGTGCCTCGAGCATCATCGTACGGAGCCGAGATGCCTGAAGCGATGGGATTTTGCCGCGCACGTTTGGCAGTTTGACAGTCACATCCTGCGTGGTGCCATTCTGGGGTCCAATACCTGGTTCGTGGGTCCGCAGGGAGTCGAACTGGAAAGGGTAAGGCACTTCGCTGGTAGACATGGTCAGGATTGGGTTTAGCGTTTATAGAGTAGGTCAAAATACTTCAGTTGCAAGAGTATTGGGCCTGAGACGAATGTGCGCGTTCACTTGACGTTTTATGAAGCCCTCAATTCCCCGCGGATATTTCGAGCTTCGGGTATTTGGCAATATCCGCCACCCCGCTCCGCTATGTCGGCAGTAGGGAAGAAGAGTTTCATGTCCATGTTTTGATGCATGAACCCCGTGGGGAAATGCGATCCATTGACCTGGTAGGCCCCAGATTGCGGGGAAGGCCATGCAGGCTCTCCTTCTGCATGGGAGTATAGCACCGTGGTCCTATAAAAGGGGCCATTGAGCGCAACATGGACTTTGCAGTTGAGGAAGTACAACCATCCCTATCTTTCAGGCAAAACTTCACACAGTATGAGTCAAGTCTTTAAACCTATCGATGATCCAGGTAGTGAGCACATTGAGGGAGTGGATCCAGATTGCATGGACCATACGCTTCAACGGGTTCAAGTCAGTCCAGAACGACAAAAGTCAATCGTTCGGAAGGTAGGCTATTCCTTCTGTGTGGTATAAAATGAGTGAAGCTAAGTTCCAGAAAGTTTGACCGACGTCTATTGCCGCTCCTTTGCGTCTTGTATATTTTGTCATACTTGGACCGCGGTAAGTGCACCATGTCTCCGTTCCGCCTCATCATTGCTCATGCCATTTTGAAGGCAACATCGGCAACGCAAAGATTGCTGGGCTCCAAGAGAGTCTAAATCTGGATGATTCAGACTGGTCCTGGGTCCTGAACAGCTTCTATCTGTGCTATACTGTCTTTGAGTGGACAAACCTTCTGTGGAGACTATTTCCCGCGCACTATTATGTGGCAGTTTTGTGCATCTGGTGAGTAGTCCCTGCAATCGTATTATCGTCATATTATATAAATTTAACTATCGTTTGAATACAGCTGGGGTGCTGCTGCCATGTGTAGCGGAGCAGTCCACAACCTTGGTGAGCTTATTGTGTGTCGGTGCCTTTTGGGTGTGTTCGAAGCCAGCTTCGGTGCTGGGGCACCTTATTTCCTCTCCCTGTTCTACCAACGACATGAGCTGGGGCTCCGCGTGTCGGTACTTCTAGGAATGTCTCCAATCGCGAACTGCTTTGCCTCTGCACTGGCATATGGCATTACTCAAATCCGGAATGGACTTGAGCCATGGCAGTATCTCTTTCTGATTGGTGAGTCTCGTCCATCTCTCTGGACCATCCACAGGAATTTCCAAATATAACCCTTGAATGTAGAAGGAGCACCTACCGTCATAATCTCCGTCGTTGTGTTTTTCTTTCTCCCGGATAGCCCCGGGTCGGCCCGGTTCTTGGATAAGCAGCAACAAGCAGATGCAGTTGGGCGCTTGACAACGCAAGACCGCACGGCGAAAGACCGCGTGCATTGGAAGCAAATCTGGAGTGGTCTCCTGGACTATAAGAACTATGTGCACATGATCATTCATTTCTGTTGCAATTATTCCTTTGCGGGTCTGTCCAACTTCCTGCCCACTCTCATTGAAGATATGGGCTACGTCTCCGTCCACGCTCAGGGCCTCACAGCCCCTCCCTATCTGGGATCTTTCATCTGCTGCCTGGCAGCCGCCTTCCTGTCGGACCGGTTGGGTAACCGAGGCTTGGTAGTGGTAGGATTTTCGACAATAGGTTTGGTTGGCTACTTGATGCTGGCCTGTGTACACGATGCTAGTGCAGATGGGGTACGGTATGCAGGTATCTGGTTAGCAACATGTGGAGTGTTCCCGTCTCTCGCGATCAACATTACCTGGTTACTAAATAACCAGGGTGGCGACAGTAAACGAGGAGCCGGGATGGCAGTGTTAGCGATATTCGGGCAGTGCTCGAGCTTCGTCAGCAGCTCTTTATTTCCGGCCACTGATGCACCCAACTATACGCGTGGGTGTGCTGCGGGCGCAGGCTTGACGGGCTTAGTGGTGGTTCTTGGCGCCGTGCTACACTACAAACTCAGGCTCGAAAATGCTCGACGGAACCGGGTACATGGTCGCGTCAGTGAGGAACATGCTATTGATGTGACGGAAGCTGGAGATGATGATCCTAATTTTCGCTACATCACTTAGTTAACCGCAGATGTTGCAAGTAGTATGCATTAATGATTGAGTAGCGTGGGGCAAGCACACCCGAAATTAGGTTTAGTGCAATATAAAAGTGTCGGGTATTTGGCAATTGCCGAACTGCAGCTTCACTCTCTCCTTTTCAACATCCTCTCTTACCCCGGCATCATGGAACGCAAACCCACCAGACCATCCCGCAGTCGAGCAGTAAGCCGGTATCAGTATCAGAGAGCATATCAGGCCTGCATCCCTTGTGCAAGACGCAAAACTAAATGCAGGCGCAGTGACAATGCAATCGCCTGCGACAGGTGCGAAAAGAAGGGTATCCAGTGCATGTCTAGTAACAAGCGACCATGGTCGCGAAGCACTCCTAAAGGGAATAACCTAGATACATATTCACCGCCAGTCACCCCGGATGCTGAACCTGATTCAGCACTAAGAATGAGAGAGATCCATGATTTCGACGGTTCAGGAAGCCCAATGTGGGTCCCATCTTCAAAGATATTCTCTGTAAGCAGTCACTAACCCGAATAGCGAAAATGAGGCCCGAAGGGAAGACAGCTTAGAGCGAGACGTCGACCCAGAACAAAGGCGGTTGACTAGTGGAAAGGAATTTTCTCAGTCAATGATGGAAACAGTGGTTTCCAACGAACAGGATGCCATGAGATTGTTATTCAAAGCAGCGGCCCCGTCAAAACGTCCCACCGAAGTCGCCACACCCCAGTCGTCGAGACTTTACAGTGACAGCAATGAGGAGTATAGTTACCTAGATGCTCTCCGTGTGTGGAATGCATGCCGTTTTGTTCGGATGGGGTGGTTTACAGCCCAAGAGGCCGTTTCTCTCATAGAATGGTAACTATGTCGCCCTCTCAACAAGCCTCTGTATTCTTACAAATTAATAATGGCCAGGTTTTTCACTCACCTCAGCCCGCTTTCGCCAATCCTGACTGATTTCTATGCCACTCCCGCGAATCATTTCTGGCTTGTTACGCAAGAACCCTTCCTTTGCTGCACCATCCTCCTTCTCGCCTCACGTTATTACATTCTTCCCGGTCGCGCCGGGAGAGTACGATCCTCGTTTATCCATCACCGTCTCAGTCAACACTGCCAGCACCTCTTGCTCCGAGTCATGCTTGGGCAGGAAAAATTCTCCAAGGCCAAGACACGAACCCTAGGTACGATAGAGGCATTGCTGCTGCTCTGTGAATGGTACCCCAAGTCATTACACTTCCCTCCAGAGAGCGATGGTTGGGACTCGGACTTGATTATGACAGACCCGGACGTGCGCGACCCGCAGCTGGAGAGCGAGCATGAGCCTTCTGTCTCGCTTCAGTGGCAACATGAAGTCATTGAGCCGACCAAGCGTCTCGAGCGTATGTCCTGGATGATCCTCAGTGCAGCTGTCGCCCTTGCCCATGAGTTGGGGGTATTCAGAGATGAAGTTACGTTGGCGCCAGTCCAGACGCAGACTCGATCAGACAGCAGAGTATATCACGAGACCCTGGAACTGAGGCGAAAACGACTTCGAGCTCTGCTGTTGGTCTATTCAGACATGGTATCCGCACGGATTGGATGTGACTCGCTCATTTCTTTGGACCCCAACTCGCCGAGTGTTCTCCTGTCTGCGGATGACGAATGGTGGGCGCCGATGCGGTTGTGGGTAAGGCTCATGCAGATCTTTAGATCTATAACGTCTACTTATACCGCCATCTTGAAAGAGGCTAGACCTGGTGCTTCGATCAGGTCTCTGATTGATGCGAAACGTCAGGAGCTTTCCGAATGGAGATCTATCTATGAGTCAATCACAGGTATGTTGGTTTGCTTACTCCGCGATCGCCATCAGTGAGTCCAGCTAGCGCGAGATATACTAAGGTTCCTGTAGTAAAACAGACAAGCTTCAGCAACACCCTTTTCATTGATTACCAGCATGTCCATACCATACTAAACTCCATCGGCATGCAGGAGAGGCTCGCCCTCAACTCTCCGCGAGATATCAGTTCTCCATGCGAATATACCGATGCCGTAATTGACGGGTGTACCCAGATCCTCGCCAACATATCCACACTGAGCCATAGTGGGCTATTGCGCTATATGCCCGTTCGTATATTTTTCCGGATGGCCAGTAGCTCAGTTTTTCTTCTAAAGGGTTTGGCGTTAGGGACACCCCGGGTGCGACTTTCTTCAGCTCTTAGAACACTAGAGTCCACAATCGAAGGGTTACAGGAGGTCTTAGCTGAGGACGAACTTCACTTAGGTGGCCGCTATGCCAAGCTCCTGGAAATCGTGGTGGCCCGTCTCCGGAAATCCCTCCTTGATGCATCCTATGTTTGCAGTGATCCTGGAGAGGAGCAGATCAGGAGCACCAACAGGCAGGATTATATGGAAGAAGTGAATCCAGAGGCCCCCTTACCGATAAGAGACGAGAATATTGGCTTTCATGTACGAACATCGAGTCCTGAAGAAGGTCGAGACCTTTTCAGCGATGACCAATGGCTCTCCCTTCCCTTCGACACTTCCATGGCTCCTTTTGGGTCATTCCTTGGCGACCTGGGCGCCTTGCCCGATCCTATCGACACGGATCTAGATTTTCTATGGAATTTGCCGCCTTGATGACCGACCCATATAGCTTCACATTGTGAATTATATGGTCGCCCAGGGAGCTATTTACTACATTCAGCTGAAGCTTACCTCCCACCCGGCGCTTGAAATCACCAGCCAGTATGCGCACTACTCTCGAGCTAAACTGGGTTGGATTCTCACTGAGATGAGGTGTGATGACGACGTTCTTCGCCGTCAACAGCGGATGGGTGTCCGGCAAGGGCTTCGGGGCCATAGACAGCAAATATATTCCGCTTGTCATGAGAGTATTGAACGATACTGTAGCCCCAAATCAAGATTGGTCGCAAGTGCTTCGAAAGATTGCATAGTACGAAATAGCATTGAAGAAGTTTGTAGTATACCGCTATAAAGTATAAGTCACACTATGATCACAGCTGGACGCCAATGGATACGGCTGGGTATTACACCCATTTCAATCCACCTCAACAACATTTGTTATGTTGCGCTTCGCGCAGTCAGTCGAGCAGTGCTGTATATCCTATTTAGGGTTGTAGTGCTCAAAATACCTTCTCTGACATATTTACAAGGTCACCCGGAGACACAAAACGAAGATCGATCACATCGCCCTACCCAATGTAGAAAGAAATCACAGACTTGCCCTTCCCCTTCCACCCAAAGCCTTGATAACTTCCGCTGCCCCAACCTCACCCGAACACAGCGCACCCTCCATATACCCCCTCCACTCATTGCTATACTCAGTTCCAACAAAATGCAAATTACCCACAGGCTTGCCATAGACATCTGCGAACCGCGTCATATGGCCCAGTGCGGTGATCGGCGCCAGCGCCCCACGACTATACCTCTCATGCTGCCAGACCTGGTCAAAGACTTCAATGGGCTTGTATACCTCGTGATCATTGTTGTCACCAGCGTTGAATACTTTAGCCAACTGCTTAATGACCGCCGCTCTTCGCTCATGAGGGATGAGCTTGCCCCATTTTCTCCCCTCGTTTCCATTCACAAAGCAGGTGAGAGAGTAATGACGGACTTCATCAACGGATGTGTCCCTAGCCAGAATTACTGGACCACTATACGAGGCGAAGTAGCCATTGAATCCACTGTCGCGCCACCAGGGTCGATCGTAGCAGACAATGGCTTTGTTGTAATCGCCCAGCACGGTGGCGTTGGTGACTTCCTGCACTCGGAGCGGGAGAGGAGGTTGGATGTTGAGCTCTTTGTACATGGTACTGGGGATGGAGAGGATACATTTGCGCGCTGCAAAGGATTTGCCAGTTGTTGTTGTTACTATTGTGTGGGTGGATAGATCCTCGATTGTGGCGATCGGGGACGACAGGTGGATGTTGGAGGGGCCGACGAGGAATGCAAGGGCGTTTGCAAGGGATTGAGAGCCTAGATAGTGTTAGTGTGTGAGGACTTTTCTGTCCTGTTCAAACTGGATTGCAAGGGGCAAGTTAGGTTTATTCACCATCTCTGAACCGCAGATGCTGCCCGCCGCTCGAGTCATCCGCACGGATAGCTAGAAGACCGTGGTTACAGCGGCAGTAATCGATGAACCAAGCAGCGGAGTATTCGGATGATTCCAAACCATGCATAACCCGCGCCCAAAGATTTACCATTTTGATTGTCGTTGGTCCCGCTCCGAGATTACGAATGTATTGCTCGAGGGTGACATTGTCATCATCAGCCCGAGGAGGGCCAGGTTTCAGCGACTCGGCTTGGATGTGATCGCGAATCTTTGCCAGATTCTCCTTTTCTTCTGTTGTCCACTATAGCCGATAACGACAGAGAATATATCAGTTATTGATTGTCTTCTTGGAGTATGTCACTTCCTTGGACTGATCCAGAGGCACACTAACATCAGATGGAGTGACCCCGAACGGAAACTCGAACCTCTCATTTGCAGCTTCCTGCATAATCGCCCTTCCTTCCAGTCGCTGCTCTACAGTCTTCAGACCAAACTTCTTTATGTATGCGCCTACTCGCTTTTGCAGGTTGACATTGATCCAAGCACCACCCAAGTCAGCGTACCCTCGACCAGAGGCAAGCGGGACACTCCAAATCTTCCCGCCAATGCGGTCGCGTGCTTCCAGAACGACAATTGAAAGGCCAGCTTGTTGAGCTGTAATAGCAGCTTGCAGGCCGGAGAAACCGGCGCCTACGACGATGAGGTCGAACATGGTAGCGATGATGGAGAGGCAAACGGGAAGGAATGAATATCCTGAGGGGACTTTCAGGAGATACGAAGATAGAATTGACAAATCATGTGTATTGTCTGGCAACTACAACTCAATGTTTAGGATCTTGAGCTTCCTTTAAGGCTCTATCGAAACCACTGTCTCTTGTCTCGGAACCCACACTCATCTCGGATGTCTCGACCCGAGCCGAGCCGAGGGTCCAGCGTGCCAGCTTGTCACGCGTCACTGTACATACCTCCACGACGCAGCGGTAAGAGGTAAGACTTAGTCTGGTATGTGCACTAAGCTCCTCGTAAATTGTCTAAGGTCTTAGGCACCTCCCGAGTGACAACTAGTGGGGTCCTATCGTGGTTATCTATTCACAGGGTGGAATCCTCCCTAGCCCTACGGCTGCGATAGATGTAGAATACACGGTCGCACATCAATGCGCCCGGTTACGATCGATAGATAAGATAAGACGGGGGCTTCGATATTCTGTCAGAGCCCTCGTATCTTGTCTTGATGCTAATGAAGCAGAACCCAACTTGGTTCTCTCTACGATTCTGAACTCAATTCAACCAGGGGTGTCTTAACCGAAACAAGCAACGCTTTCCCCGCGATTTCTGACCAGTGCGGGGTTAAGCACAGCTCAGCGAACGAGTTCTCGAGTTGGCGCCAGCTGACGATAGCCCATAATCATCAAGGCTTACCCTCGATCTCAGCACCTTCCAGATGTCTGAATTGTATGATCCAGTCCTTCAGTCGCGCTTGAGGCTCTTCAGAAGATGGCAGATGTCCGGAATACCTCACGGAAGCTAAAGCGGACGTCAAACGCGTAAGGCTCGCCCTCTTTCTCCCTGCCAGTTCGCCGGAATTACCTTGACTCAGATACTGTTCGTCCTTGTCGCTAAACCTGAGATCACAAAAATACAGATGTATCGCGTGTCGTACCAGCAAAATTAAATGCACCGGTGAAGAGCCATGCGCCAACTGTCAGCGCAGGCGTGTCGAGTGTCGTTTTGTAGAAGGTGTGAATAAAGTCATTGTTACTGAGAGGTTCGTAGGTTATCCTATGTTAGAGTATGCGACATATAAAACTGACAATCGGGCCGTGAGGATGGATAGATATCTCCGAGAACTGCAAAATAGAGCCCGCAAACGCCAAGGGCAGGATACGGAGACCCAGCCGGACCGACAGTCGATTAAGCGGACCTCAGCATCGGCATTCGGATCGGATGCAGATATTGATGGTACGATGCCAAACGAGGTCTCATATGCTAATGCACTTTCAATCCTACTTGGCTAACCCTTACAAACTCCAAAGCGTCTCCGTCTGCAGATAATCTGACGCAGCTGTTCACAGCAAGGACGATATGGACTAGCCCATTCACGCTCCCATCGCGAGTGATAAAGAAGAACGATAGCACCAAGCGAAATTGGAGTACGTCTGTCGTCGCCAATACTGATCCCTTCTTGGACCTAGCTAACACAGTGAAAATACTAGCTTGGCTTGCCCCTACCTCAACGTGGTCGTTCACAGCGCGGTTGAAACTCATGATTGCGGAGAAGCTCCAGATTGTATCGCACTGCAGCGGACCAGATCTATTCGACGGCGACCTCTACCCAATCCACTGGAGCCCCCTTCCGGTGAATGAGCACCCTGATGTCAGCAACCTTCCTTCAATGGACTACGCACTCTACCTGTTTAATACCGTCAAATTCCATCTGGGACATAACTTCCGTCTACTCGATGAAGCCAACTTTTTGCACCACACCAAGGAGTTCTACCATGAAGACGCAGCAAAGGAAGCAAGCAAGAATCGGCTATGGTTCGTTCAGTTTCTACTAGTTCTTGCATTTGGGAATGCATTCTTGTTGCCAGTGGGCTATCGTTCAAGTAGCGACAATAAAGAGCCACCCGGGGCTAAGTTCTTCGTGAGGGCTATGAGTCTCATGCCCGATCCGACAACGTTATCACGCAGCGGGTTTGTGGCCATTGAAGTGCTCGCATTGACAGGGTTGTATCTTTATTGTATCGATCACCGGTCTTCAGCATACTCGTATGTGAGTCTACCCGATCACCAGATCAGATAGTACTGTTCTCCCCCATTCTCATGCTAATAGCTTTCCATCAGGTAGGACACGCCATCCGCATTGCACAGATGGACGGTATGCATACTCAACTGCCTGAAGACGAGCTCGGAGCAGAAACTGTCGCCCAGTCGAGGGATCTTTGGTGGACGCTATACGTTTTGGACCGTCACATATCGTCGTCAGTTGGTGCGTCCATGACACTCCAGGATAGCGATATCACCACCCTGCTTGACCCACCCGGGAGAACAACGCAGAGCAATGCTACGCTTGGCCTTCTGGTGAGGCTATCGCATCTTCTATCATATATTCTGTCAAGTATGATATGCCTCTCCCAGAAGAAAAGCCGAATAGGACTGAGCCGGCTGACATCTGAAAGCTATATACAAATGTAGTCAAACTCAGCTGGGGACGTTCCTCGAAACCACACGATCGATCTTACAAGTCCTTGCCAGTCAAGCCCAAGACATCGAGAATATCATGGAAGTGAAATTCCAGAACTCGGTGGATGCCATGTCGAAGGGAACAAGGCACGTTACGCTGCTATATCACCAGGTTTGTTTCCCTTCGTAACCACCAAGAGTACATTGCACTGATAAAAGCCGAATTACAGTGCGTAATAGTGGCTACGCGCCCACTGTTGCTATCAGTGCTTAAAGAGCGATTAGACCGATTAGGTCACGGACCGGAAGACTGGCAGAGCATTGTGGCCCCGACCGATGGTCTGATCTCGGCAGGCATCAAGTCGGCAATCAAAACGTTGCAGATACTGAAAGATGAAGACAATCTACTCGGTGGGTTCAGGCTCTTCTAAAGCAGTTCACGCAGATTATGAAGTCCAATTGATCTAACGCACTAGACCTAGATGTCTTCCTCCCCTTCGACATGGAGTTCACCTACGGAGCAGCAATGCACATCGCCATGGCCAAAGCCGTCTTTCCCAACGTCACCGAAGGTGAAAATGAAAATTGCATGAACGATGTTCACTTGATCCTCGACCAAATGATCCAGCGTGGAAACAAGCTCGCGGCAGCACGAAAGTCCGAACTTGCACAGCTTGAAAAGCTCTTCCAGGAAGTCGCAGACCGCATCGAGCGGCGGGGCCTTGAGACACTCACCCTGCCCACATCTTCAGCGGCGGTGCCACCGCCCTCCGAGCTGGGCTCCGAATTCATGATGGCGGGACGTGTCGACCGTCCTCAAGACTCGGCAGATCTGGCAGCTTGTTCAGTGCCTCTGAACTCGGTACCAGGGTCCCCATCTGTTCTGGCTCAAGCTTCTAGCCTCGGCTTTTTAGATAGTATTGGGATTTCCTCGTACGAGTTCTTCTCGCTGGTAAATCAGATTGGGCAGACAGAGGGGTGTAGTGTTTTGGATGCAGGTGCGCCACCATGGGATGGATCCATGTAGGTCGCCACGATAAGAAACTGCCAGAAAGTCTTTGCCATTATTCTTGAACCGAATTTGCGTCTATCTGTAAAGTATAAATCCCCATAGGTTCATCTATATCTCTCGTGGCCGAAGCGATTTCGGAAAATCTACCCACACAGTGCTACCTCTACTGCCAGTGTATGTCTCTGCTTGATTTCAATACTGAAGGTAGAAGACTTTCGGACATTAGTGTCCTACTCAGTCCGACAGTTGTAGTTGTAAATACCTGAATAGAAGCGACAATCAACCCGCACAATCGGATTCGAGCATTCCAGCTATAGAATCCCTCGCGTTCGCGACTCCACCGATCGGGTTCCCCATCCGACGGGCCCGCAGCAACCGAGATAACCAACAATTGTCGCCTCCCCACCATCACTGCCAGCGACAGGATAAAGTTTAAACGAATCATTCTTTGACCCTCCGTCCACAGATGACTATGACAACTTAGGACTTTCTACAGCAAAATCATCACATTGCTGGTCTGTATATATCAATACCAATTATCCCCTGGGCTGTGTATGGGAGTAGAGCTGCAGGTGGGTCTAGCGGCCGTGTCGGGTTCTAAACCCGAGACTAGACATCGGTTTCTAGATACTACCGACGAACCCGAGCCGAGATGCTTCCATCGTTATTTGTTGGTTGGAGTCAGAGCTGGGGTCTCTCGTATAATCTACATCCACGCTTCCGATGCATGTTTACGGAGCATGCTAGGGAAAGCGGGGAGGCAGGTGTGTCAGGTCAAAATGTGTGATGGGGATTGATCCGATGTTCTGTATGTCTGTGTTCGAAGCCTAGCGGGGTCTTTAGTATTGAAGGTTGTAGGTAATTCCCGCCTTTTCGTCCTCGGGGAGCTCGGGGCCTGGGTGTGGGTTATTGTAGATAGGAAAGGAATTCGGGCGGTCCTGTGATGGTGCCTGTTCAGTGGTAATTAGAGACTTTCATCATATGCTACTCATTGCTTTTGGCCATGCTGTCTAAGGTGGAGGTGATCTAATAGCGATAGAAGTTGGTAAGCCGTTGCTCTCTTTTTTGTGCGCCAGATACCCCTCATTTCGGGAATTCATCTGAGGATTAGATGAGAGACAATTAGACGCAGTAGCATTGAAAGTAGGTATTGTGCGGGCAATTTGTCTACAATACTGATATAGAATCTCTCAGACCCATAGGAGGTCTACAAGGATCAGCAGGCACTACCTGAAAAGATAAGCGAAGTATGATCCTGCACACCCGCTGCATATCCACCTGTTTAGTGCCAACTTAGCCAAGTGACTACCAGATTGAACCCTATTGAATGAGGCTCCAGGTGCCTTTGTTGAAGGGTGTCTTGGATAGCACCAAATAATTGTTATGGTGAGAAGGGGTCAATGCTTGTAACTGACTAGTAACAGTTCGCCTTGGGTATTACCAGGGATGTAAATATTTGGCAGCTGACACTGGTTGTGTCTGATCAAGATGGAGGGGATGTGCCTATTCTGGAGCGGGTAAATCCTACAGAATGCGCTAGATCTCAGCTCCCGAGGATATCTACGGATCAACATAGTGGACTAATAGACTCATGGGATAATGCTTGCACTGTGTGCAATTGGAAATGCTACGACGGTCTACACTCGTCGATGGCCCTCGCGTCGGGCGAACAACGCGGTATCTCGGTCCGCTACCGATTACGCCTGTACCGCTGGCCCTATCTTTCCGTGATCTTGATCTTGGATGTCACTCCGCCTACCACTGTTTAGCTATGGAAATTGACTAGCGGTAACTGCGGCACTCTCGCTATTTCCCTCGCGCATCAGCTTCGTGCGTCCCTATCAGTCCATGGCGGGCTATCCCACTGGCATGGATCATGAGAACAGAAGACGTAGGGAGGACTTCGAAGCTGATAGGCAAAGCAGCTGCAAGACTTGCCTCTATCCTGTCGTCACGATCTGTGGCTTCTTGTGGTCCTTTGCTCCTTCTGGAAAATCTATCCCGTATAGAAATCCATTGGCCAAACCAGCCCGGCTCATGAGTCTAGATCCGAGCCGATCTTGGAAGGGATAATCAGCTGGAATCCGGTTTGCTCTTCCGATTGATCAGCCGGCATTATCGGGATGCAAGACGTGCAGGTCTTTCAGCATACAATCATGATTGTCTCCCGACACCATTAATGACATTCCGGGAATAGTGTTCAGGAAGTGTACGTTCATTGGTTATCTGGAAATGCTATCTCCTATCTGGCGCTAGAGCAGATGCATGTTATGCTTCCCGTGACGGCTCGGGTCCTAAGCACTCCGCTCAACATACCCCGGACTTGGCATTCCAAGGCTTCATTTGGAACTATAAGTATCGAGACGACATCGCAGTTAGAGACGATTTCTATAACTCAACACAATCAATCGCACTTGAATCAACACTGCCATTCATCGTCTAACTCTCTACACATATTAGGATCATATCCATCCACAACCTACACAATGGCCCCAGCAGCCCTCGTCTCAACCTACACCCCACCCCCTGTTTCCGGGCCCAAGACCAAGAAGGCCACACGCCCCGCCAAAAAGCTCCCTCAGTCCCTTATCGAAGGCGCTAAGATCCCCCAGAAGCGCACCTTCGACCCAAGCGAGCACTTGGTCTTTCAACCCCCGGAGAAGATCCACAAGATGGCCGACTTCGGCCTCGAAAAAGCGGGCATCTCTCCCAACGCTATCTCAGAGCCTTTTCGTCTGTTCACGGCCGAAGCAATCAGACAAATGCGCGCTGAGATCTTCAGTGAGCCTGTGCTGAAGGATTGTCAGTATGCAAGCGATTTCTGCGCAAGCATGGTTAGGGGCATGGGACACAAGTAAGCATACACCTTTCTGGACATTCTAGCCCTATCGAACTAGACTAATGATCATAAATAGGCGAGCCCCCTTCACGTACGACGTATGGAAGTCTCCTGAAGTCCTGTCCAAAATCTCCGCTATCGCCGGCATCGACCTAATCCCAGCCCTCGACTTCGAAATCGCAAACATCAACATTGCCATCAAGGACGACGAACCACCTTCGTCCCAAGCCAGCAACTCCTCTACCAAACCCCCCGGAGATGACGATACCCCGGCATTTGCCTGGCACTACGACTCCTTCCCCTTCGTCTGTGTAGTCATGCTTTCCGACTGCACCTCCATGGTAGGCGGCGAAACAGCTATCAGGCTCCCCAACGGCACCATCAAGAAGGTCCGTGGTCCCGCACAGGGCTACGCGGTTGTCATGCAGGGTCGGTATCTCGAGCACCAGGCTTTGAAGGCCCTTGGCGGCCGGGAGAGAATCACGATGGTGACGCCGTTCCGGCCTAAGGACGCAGAGGTGCGCGATGAGATTCTGCTCACTGGTACTCGGGGAATCAGCAATCTGGAGGAGATGTATCCCCAGTATTTCGAGTACCGCATGGAGGTCCTTGAGGAAAGGGTGCGGGCACAGCGCAAGAGGGAGAGGGAGAGGGAAATTACTGGACGGCCGTTTAATGTGGAGGAGACAAGGAAGTGGGTAAAGGAGCAGAGGGATTTTTTGGATAGTATTCTGAACGACATGATTGTAGTTGAGTAGGAAATGGGTGTTGTTGAGTTTGTTGTATTACGTTCGAGCGAAGCGTGTGGTGACGTGGTCAGGATGCATGGAGGAAGATGTCCATCTATGGTACTCCGGTTTGTCTTTATGACGTCCACGTCAGAATACGATGCTATTTGTTCTGAATAAAATCAATATATCTATGACATCTGTGATGGTAGCGCCTCAGGAGTTGATAAGTCACCCTTGGACCTTACGCCGTCAGCAATTCCTCCAACACATCGGTAGGGGTCCGTCTCGGAGGAGCAATGTCCAGAACCTCCTTGCTGGTAGTCGAAGCATTGCACTTCCCTTCCCACATGATCAACAGGGCATTCTTTATTGACTTGACAACAGTCATGGATTGACCCGATCCTTCATATTGACTGTCCAGCATTGCATCCAAAAGGCTGAGATCTTGATACGCCACTTCCTTCACCTTTGTGCCAATACGCTGCTCCACTAAGCCGACAAGCTGTTCGCCAGTAATATCTTCCGGCCCATTCAAGACATATTTCGCCCCGCTGTGTGGGCTCGGATCATCCAAGGCCAAGAGATGCGCAGCAAACACACCGACTTCATCCGGATCGATAGGCGCAACAGGGGCATCTTTAGATGCCATCAACTTCAGAGGGCCTAGTTCGCCATTCCGCTCGAATCTGTTGATGTACTCAGCGAGTACGGTCATATAGAAGCTTGTAAACACGTTTGGCTGAAGAGAAGTCCACTTCAGGGCGCTGAATTCCGCCGAACCAAGCATCGCCTCAATAGCCCAGTGCGTGCGCGGATAGTAAGCACCGGAATCCGGACGAACATTGGGTGCGGTGGTGGAAATTCGCACAACGTATTCGACACCAGCTCCAAGGGCGGCGACGTGGAAGGCAGACTCTTCGGCAAACTGGTTTGGTGCGTTGTGAGAGGCGATGAAGGCCCTGACGACTTCATTTTCTCGGAGCCAGTCCGAGGTAATCTCGGTCCAGTTCTGCTCGATAATTCCGACACCGGGGATTTTTGCAAGCCGTTGGGCCGAAGAGCTGTTGAAAGATCTGGTCAGGGCGAGTACTCGATGGCTCTCAAAAGCCTCGTTGGCTTTCAGAAGGGTTGGCAGAGTTTCTGTCACGGCTCGGCCGGTATTGCCTGTTGCGCCGACAATGAGGATAGTTGGAGCCATGATGGTAGTTAAGTGAGGGTTGTGTGGATGAATGATACTGTTGAAAAATAGATACGAGGATCATCTTCAGGGTATTTATATTTCGAAGTCATCGCATTATATCATACATGATTACTATTACGATTAGAAATTGGGAAGTTTATTTGTGAGCATCCCTTCCAAGTGATCTTAGAATCGGGTGGAGGCTCCGGAGGTGGGAGGGCCGAAATGTCGGAGCTCCCACCCCGTGCATATGTAACCAGTACTTCGGAATTAGTTGTTTCTCCTTTCTCTGGTCACTAGGCGTGAAATTGAGTGCATAAGAGTGGATAATATCCAACGATATAAGAAGCTGCTAGGTGTCCTGCGCCTACTAGTAGTCGGAATGGGCTCGAACTTTCCCTTCTCACATACTTAGATCCTACACCATTGATGTGTTTCAATCATGAATCCAAATGTGTGGATATTATATCCTCGTGTTAATTACATAGTGGGAGTGGGAACGGATAAATGAATCCGTGGTAGTCTGGAAAAGACGCGTACGACTGTAGTATATGTGGTCCCCGAGCGTTTTCTATCTCAGAAAATAAAGTATCTGCGACCGGCGCAACGCAACTGGAAGCAGACTCAGAAAGCACGCATTGAACTAGTATTCAATAAGACTCACTGAGTGGTTCATTCCGGGGGAAATCCAGGGTTCGATAAGTCAGTTCTAACCTTTTCGGACACACACTGACTAATCGTGCCATTATGGGTGGGCCCGAACGAGAGGAAGCAGTCCCCTCAACTCCGTCGTTGTACACCCTTTACTCTCTGAAGTCTCCAGTCAAAATAGCAGCATGCCTCCTAGGTTATACTGGTGCCAAGTGCCTCATTGCAAGGCAAGCTATCGGCGGAAAGAACATCTTCGTCGCCACGAGGCCCAACATACCCAAGAGCAGCTTCGACAATGTCCAGCTTGTACCCAGAAGTTCAGGCGGAGGTACAAAAGGACTCTCGCCATTTCAATATTAATGTGGGGAAAGATTGCTAATTCCGCGATTCAGCGATACGTTACGGCGACACATGCAAAATATACATGGGGTGAACGACATGCCCGACATCAAACATGCTTGCGCCCACTGCCGGAATCAAAAGTCTCGATGCCAAGGAGGACCACCATGTAAGAATTGCTTGCGCCGCGGAATCCACTGTTCCCTTGAACGGCGGGTGGGAGCACAGCAGGTTGATCACCGGCGTGACATTGCAAGGATGTCTCAATCGCCTCCTATCCGACCTGCGAAAGACGACTCTGATCAGGAAAAACATTTTATTAGCATATATTTCAACACATTTCATCCTCGGTGGCCTTTTGTTCATCGAGGGTCTTTCAGTGATCATGAAGCACCATTATTGATCAAGTCAATGCTTGTTCTCGGTCTGTGGTTGAGCAAGGAACGAAAAGCCCAGGCGAAAGCCATTGACCTGCACAATGTCTTGGGCTCAGCCATACGTCAGCAGACTGTACGTAGGAATCCCTGGCCTGATTATAACTACGCCAGCTAACGTCCAAGTCAACAGGAGGCATGGGATGCCTCTGTAGCAGATGCAAGCAGTACTTGTAAATGGCCCATCGCCACATATCAGGCAATCCTGCTCCATCTAATATTCGCCGCTTTATATCGGGGCGGTGGGGAGCTCGACCTTGACCTGAAGCCTTCCCTTGCTCCTGCAGATTCTGACCTCCTAGAAAGGCTTATCATAAGCTGCAAGAAGCTAGGAATATTTTACTACCCAAACATACTGCAGCATTATTGCAACAGTATCCTGCCTGGATATACATGGGTAAGTGTTGAGGAGGTGAAGAGGTTCGATCTAGCTTTATTTAGAGTCTGTGGAGCATTTGGTATCTCAGGTAAAGGGGAGGATAGAATGAGTAACTTAGACGGGAGGATCCGTGCATGCGATTTACAATTTCCACCACCCAGGAATACGCCGTTGTGGAATGCTGTAACGAAAGAAGAGTGGGAATCCGCAGCAACAGCGGATATGAACCGCCATAGCCTGGATGACCCTTTGCCTCTACAATGGATCTCTAATTCTGCAGAAATTGTGGAAATCATTACTACTGGGTCTCCTGCATTTCTTTAATTACGGAATTCATAATTATGGATCGTCGCACAACCAAAGGGCTGAGATGATAGAGTATGAAGTTCAGACCTGGTAAATGATTATATGTAAGAACATTGTTCACATAGACTATATCCTGTAATTGTACCCAAGAAAACGAAGCGGTCGCAACGTATCTTCCCCAACAATATTTTGTCTCATCTGCTGCATAGAATGATAAAGATACTTGAACTTGCTTCCGGTGATTTAAGGTGGAACATGATGGGTGGTCCAAGTGTACCGCATCTAAGAGAGCACACTACTTGAAGAAATTTAAAGATTAAATCCAACGGGCCTCCATATCTGGTGTCAATGACTATTATTAATGTCCTAGAGGGAGGCATACTAACAAAGATGAGATACTAATGGTGTTGCTTCTTCGATAAAACAAAACGAAAAGACAATCAAGTCCTAGTCATCCCACAACCGTCCGTATCTCCAAAGCCAAAACTCTTCTGTCAAAGTGCGCCATCGCCAACTCTGTTATCAGCCTTCCAAAATCTAACCCGAGCTCCGGCTGTCCATATCATCCAAGTAGTATGACCGGCCCATCATCAGTCCAACTGAGTGGTATTAAACAAACGATTACCGGTGTCGGTAGTTCCCTTTCCAGTGTACTTGTTCTTCGAAACCCGGAGAGCGACAATGGTAACCTCCATTGATCGCGCGACAGCACGAATGGCACTCCCGCCTTTGAGGGCCTGGTCCTGCACGGCGCCAGCAACAACAATGACACGAACGGCAGCATTAATCTGTCTAATATGTTGCAGGAACTCCACGATGGACTTGCCACTGTTGATAACAGAGTCGACCAAGATCACAGTGACGATGCCCTTGAGATTCTCCCTCTTCACGTCGTGGGGGAACTTGGCGTGCAGGAGCTGGGCAGTTGGAAAGACCTCGTTAACACCGTTTGCCATAGGCAGCCCACCGCGCATCAGCGGCACGATCAACGTCTGGCCTTCGTTGAGAAGCCGGTATCCGTCGATGGATTTGTTTTGAGGGTGGCGTACGGGGAACGCTTCAAGCCCGATGATCTCTGCCAGGTATTTTGTGGACAGATAGTGAGCAGCCTTCTTATGAGCATCCTGGAGGGCCGGCCCGCGGATGGCGTCGTCTCTCATAGGAGTACTCAACAACTTAGAAGCGTTATCATCGGTCGCGTGGTAGAATCGAAACCAGCGGCGGAAGATCGAACTTTGGATATTTTCGTCTTCTAAATGGATCACAGGGAGTATGTTCAGGTCAAGCCGTGGTTTCAGAGTATTGTAGGGCAGCAAGGCCTGCCTAGCCTGCAGCCCATCATTGAGGATAGCATCACGTAAAGCGCCATCCATGCTCTTGCTTCGCGTTTGTTCTTTACCCACCACGACAACCGCCTTGTCTGCAGCCAACATCATCGGCAAGTCAATAGGGCTGTCCCCGATCGCCCAGGTGTGGGCTCCATGGACTGTTTGAGCACGAACAACTAAACTTCTCTTCACCTCAGGGGTAACCACCAATCCGTCGTCGATACGGCCACCACCGATGACTTTAACGACATTAGAGAGCCCTTCTCTCTCAATGACTTTCTCCCAGACCAGACGCAGGCCGCTGGTGGCGATAACGGGACAAACGTGTTTGGTGTTCGACCGCCGTTTTGAGAAGCAGGGCAACCTGGGGATAGAGATTGATTTCACTTGCAATATCGTCGCAGATAGAAGAGAAGTCATTATCGCAGACCTGATCTTCATAGTACATCATAGCCTGTCTGAACGCGGCATACGTATACCCCATCTTGTTGAAGAGCCGTCTTAGCGGATTATGGACGCCCTTAAAATCTTCCAACATCGTCCAGAAGGTTTCGCTGGTGTCGTCTTCCGAGAGCGTCTTGTCTGCATCAACAAACAAGACAGTCTGAACGTCGTCACCATGGTCAGAGAGAATCTTGTCCAAACGATCATTGGCAACAGCCATGTTATATCCCTCATCGTGACATTGAATGTCACGAATGAAGGTCGACAGCTTACAGCTCAAACCGGACCAAACATGAGCAAACATAATGTTTTTGTCCAGGCAAAGAGAAGAGAGCTCTTTTGTCTCATAATTTTGCCACTCGCACAAACGACTCTCCGACACACTTGGTCGTAGTCTCTCGGTATCCTTTTTTCGTTGTTCGGTAATCATATGCACCGGAGTATTGAGGTACAAAATATGAGTGAAGGTATCCAAGTCATCCTCAGTGACGACCTTCATGGGGTGGTCACATCTTTCGTCGTCCCAAAAGCTGAGGTGGCCGGTAACGATCCCAACTTTCCTGGTCTCGCTGCAAGTTGACTTGATCTTCTGAACAGCCCGCTTGCGATACTCGGCTTTTTCAGACTCGTCGAGCTTTTTAAATGCATCCAGCCCGCCAGTAATTACAGAGGCAATGACCTCGGATCCTTCAAAAAAGGCAAAACGCTCCTCACCAAGCTGCTGGTTCAGTTTGTTCATTAGAAAAGTCTTGCCAGCCCCCGGCACCCCGTAGAGTCCGATGACCTTGGGGGCGGCCACCGGGGGACACATGGGTGCCACGGTAGGACACTTCTCGTCTTCTGACGAGGTGGGCATCTGCATTGTCGAATGAGATATAATGAAAACAGTCTAAAGCTGAAGGGAAGTAGAGACGAAGGGAGGTATGGTCGGATCTGGATAAAGGGCTATAGATAAGAAGAATTGTATGGTGTACCAATAACGTGTGAAAATGAGATTTCACGCCTCAGGTCGTGAGAGGTACCAGTAGAAGGACAAAACTAAATTTGGGGTGCTGGGGGATTTTATAGGCAAGGGTATCGTCGGTGCCTAGGTTCACTCAACGACAAATCCTTTTCATTAACAGTCTCGGCGCTGGAAATGTCTGGCTCGTTGAATATAGGGGCTCCGGGTCATTCCACGAAGCTACAGTTGACTGTTGCATTGTTGTCATGATTGAACTGTGAATGGAGTCATCAGTGTTTTCAATAAGGTACCTCCCATAGTCAACTCAATTGACTTCTATAGGTGCTTTTTAGCAGATGTAGTGCTCTTATGCCAATGTTCTGTATACAGAGCACCACATATTGGGCCCGGAACCCTTTTCCCTGCATAATATGGAGCACCTTTATATAGTATCCTGATATATGTGTAATTCTTCTGAGCGCCGCATCACAAGAGACGAACAAATATAATGCTCTTATGCTGTTGTTATGTATATAGAGGGACACACATCGGGTCCAAAAGCTTTTTCCGAGCACAAAATTGGGCGTATTTATATATCCAGATATACTTGCAATTCGTCGGGAGGTCGCACCACAAGGAACAAGTATAACAAAGACCACCATCGCATGGCAAGGATACAAATAGTCAGCCCTGACAATTAATCGTTATCATTCCCATTTCGCGTCAAATTTCTGGGCCAAATTATGGATTTTCAAGCAGCTAGAAATCTCAGTCAGTATGGATCACAATAGCTTCACCACAGGAGTAGTATATCACTCACCACACTATCCAACCCCGACACAAACATAGATCAGGGAATAACTGGCAATGCCCATAATAATAATCTTCCAACTCTACCGAATTTTGCCTAATCTATGCAATGTCTGTCTGCAACTTCATCCAATTTCGTCCCCTTCCTCGGATTCACCACCTCTCTAACGCCCCTCCAGTCGTGCTTTCCGGCGAAATACGCAGCCACGCGATAGAAATACCATCGCGATGTGAACTTGCCCAGCATATAGATACTGGCTAATATACGTCCGCGACCAAGCAGGGCGAAAAGGGATAGGAAATCCATCATGTTCGGCGCGAGATATTGTGAATAGTACGTCCGAGGTCTCGCTTAGTCGGGCCAGGGGTGTAGTTGCCTTGCGCCGCTCGGAAAGCCCTTCGATGAGGCGACTTTTGTGCCAGGTAATGTTGGATTGGCGGGAGAGGTTAAGGAATGTATGCCATTTTTGGCGTAATTTGCTTGACATTCTGGTCTTGTCGCATTCATGCTTCTCATGAACAAGTCGAGGATGAGATACGGGTAGCGGAATGGTGTTTGGAATGAAAGAGTGTCTTTGGTATGGAGTGCTATGGCTTATAATACCTGGCTAACGTATGAAGGAAAGACTGATTCGATTGTGTTTGGGATCTTTCTAACAAGACAGTGCGAAGATGATGCCCTTATATACGAACCAGGGCGTATCGGATTAACTGATCTTTTCAGAACCTTCCCTATCTAGTGCAGGCAAGCTCCGTGAACATTGCCCACAGTGATTTAATTACGTAGTGAATGTGCACTCAATGATACCTTCGATATTATGCACTACTAGTATTCATTGGCTCCTCCTTTGCTGCTTGTTTCACTGGATGCGGGGTTGAGCATTCCCCAACCCCACCTCAGTTCACCCCATTTCACTTCATCTGTCTGTCTTTGTTAAGGCTGTCATTACCAACCCCATCCTCGACCCCACCATCTTTCTTTACAAATCCTTATCCAATTTCTTTATACTTCGCTTGTTTGTGAAGGGCTAGCTAGCTATTTTGAGTTGCCTAAAAGGAAACAGTATCCACTCTACACCACACATTGGGAACGGTATGCCTTTAGCGCCCGAACTTCAACAATTCATCCTCGGCTTCAAAGACCGGTGGGACGGGTCAGTGAACACTGCTTGCCAGGACCTTTTTGAGGCCCAGCACTCATCTGCTGGCCCACTGAATCCAGATCATCCACTTCAGTATGAGAAGAATGTAAAGTATGGCCCAGATCCAAGGCATCGCTTGGATGTATTCTGGCCAGCAGATGCTACCGCAACAAACGCAGCTCGGCCTGTTGTCGTCTACTTTCATGGCGGTGCATTTAAGCTGGGCGACAATTCTATTACTCCGCACTTGCACGCAAATATCGGTCGATTTTTCGCATCCCAGGGTATGATCGGCGTCTTGGGGACTTATCGGCTACTGCCAGAAGCTCGATTCCCAGACGGACGGGACGATGTCGCCTCTGCTTTCTCGTGGTTGCATGACAATGTGCATCTGTATGGAGGCAACCAAAATGCCATCTTCGCGCTTGGTCAAAGTGCAGGTGGGGGCCACCTCGCCATGGCGCTTTTCTCCGGAAACCTAAAGTCGGACCAAGGACAGAGCCTGGTGCGCGGCGTCCTACTTCTCAGCGCGGCGTTAAAGTATGACCTAAGTAAGAAGGGTCGACGCGAGAGCATGGAGCAGTATTATGGAACGACGGACCATAGTCTTATTCAATCCCGATCGGCGTACGGTATTCTCCAGAATTTGCCGTCCGTTGAAGACGCGGATGTGGCTTCCGTGCCGACACCCGAGCTGTTTTTAATGCTGGCGGAATGGGATTTCGAGGAGTGCGTACAAGGAAACTTGGACTTTGCGAGGCTGTATGCTGAGCGTCGCCGCCGTCTTCCTCGCTTTGAGGTGTTGCCTGTTCATAATCATGTTAGCTATGCATTGTCTATCGGCTTGCCAGGAGACGAGGTTGGACCGAAGATTGCAGACTGGGTGAGGCAGTGCTCAGAGGGGGCTTCATCATAGACATCCATGGCTTCGGTCTGGATTCGCTTTTACTTCCTCGGTATTGTAAATCGCCCATAGTCAAGACCTAACCGCATCTAACCAGTGCATGCGCTAGGTGGGAAGATTAAACTTCAATACTACTATCTTCTACGATAGGCAGGGACATTGTCCGGAAGGAAACAGGGCCTAGTATAATTACTTTTTTCTTCACTACTAACTAATGTTACGTATTGAGAGTGGCCAAAATACCTGATGATTACTCGTTCAGGTCCAAAAATACTAGCAATACGTATATCTGGATGTTATATGCCACCGACCCTGCTCGGATAGTATATATTTACCCATAGGGCACGCATTATTGCTTTAGATCCCTTGATCACTCAGCTGAGGTGTACAGCGGTGCTTCATGTAACTGATATCTTCTTTATATGCTTATGTCTTTCGCACTAGTACGTAGTTCAGGGAAGCAAGTGCGTTTTATCCACAACTTTTTTCCTTGCCGACGGTTGACAGACAAACCCAACGGAAAACTCATGGGAAGCAGTTCGAATTTGGGCTGCCTTGCCAATGTTTCGATATAAAACGCTGAAATGAGCTTATCGTTTTTGTAGCTTACTGTTGGCTTCGATACTGTCTTCCCCTTGGCTTCTCTCTCATCTTCATCTTCCTTTTCCGAGTGGTTTCACTGGCCCGCTTAGTCAAGAATGGCCATCGGGCATTCGCGGCCTATATCGGAGCTGGATCACCCCAGCTCAACAAGTTTGATGCCGCCTGTATTTATTTATTTATTTTAAATTTAGTTTATTTTTTTCCCTTCTTTTCTCTTTCATATTACATATTTGTAAGTACAGAAAGGGGTGGGTAATAGGTGTCAATTAGAAAGTTAGGGGTGACGGGGTGGAATTTACTGGAGTTGATGTGTTGGCTACAAATATGATATATTACGCTGTTACTAGTTACTAGTTACTGCGACAGAGGGGTGTAGTTCTTGACAGCCATCCGGATCATATCTCGTCAAGTTGCTCTTCGTTGAAAGAGTCAGAGTTAATTGAATTAGGCTTGTTCTTTAGATACAGATTGAGTCCCTTTTTTTCAGTTCTCTTCGATCGCAATTAGGAAATACATCATGTAAGGTTTTGTCGTCAACGGCACATAGGTTGAGCAATCCGATGAAATATCGTCACGTCTATTTGTGCTCTGCTTCTCAGCTTGAAAGAGATTTGGGTATACCAAATGGTTTTCGGTTTCAGCCCTACATCCCGAGCTAACGTGATGCTAGATTCGGCCTGCTGTTGTGGAGGTGAACCGCCGAGAACTCAACTCAAGAAATACACTCCACAGGAGCTAGGCTTGCCACGCTATGTGGAGCATTCACGGAAGCTTGTGGGTTTTGGACAGAATATTGACCATTTGGACGTCTGTAGTCTGCTTCAAGGTTATGACATGGAAGCCGGACTAAGCATAGATCGCTGTTGGAACATCGGATTCATCCACCGGCCCATGGTTGCAGAAGAAGTCTGATACAATCAAGTTATGACAGTTCACAGGATAAAACTATAGCGGTAGTAGCAGTATGGACGAGAACGTTCTTGACTTCCCAATGCAATCAATTGGTCCGCTGGTCGTGCGAATGAAATGCTGTATCGAGTGTAACACCAAATGCCGGCTATGACACGTCCATTTGGCACCTCCCGGCAATGGTTACCGTCCTACCAAAACTGAAAAGCGTGGGATGGCAGCACAAAATGAACATAAAAGCATCTTCTGGCAGAATAATCCTGCAGCGAAATCAGTCAATTTGCTTCACCTGCGTTGAGCCACGCTGCATCCGGTCATTCCAACGAGCCCTGGCAGTTCCTGAAGCCTCCTGGGCTTCCTGAATAGCCCATAATGGCCTTCTCAGCCCTTGCATGGACGGCGGCAATTGCCCTTCCAGCTGTCTTTGCGCAGGATAGAGACTCCGACCGGTCAAAATCCCCGAAAATAGCTCCTCGGATGCAACACGATTCACACAACACGACACACTGGCCCACTAGACCTCTTCCTTGGGGCGAGATAAATTTCATTCATACAACTGATACGCATGGATGGCTCGAAGGGCATGAGAATGAAGTAAATTACGGTGCTGATTGGGGTGATTTTGTTTCGTTTGTGACGCACATGCGTGACAAAGCTGATCAACAAAACGTTGATCTTCTCGTTGTGGACACTGGTACTTCTATTCTTACTGGTCTTGGACTCTTTATATAGTGTGCCAGTCAACTAACCCAGTCTCTCCAGGCGACATTGTGACTGGCAATGGCCTCAGTGATGTCTCAACTCCCGAAGGCCAGCTATCTAATCCAATTTTCCGCTATCTGGACTATGACCTACTCACCATCGGTAACAACGATCTTTATGATCCAAACGTTACTCGTCAGATAGAAAATGACTTAGTGAGCTACTATGAGGATCGTTATCTAACCAGCAACGTTCTGGTGGAAGAGGATGGCAAAAATACATCCATTGGGGAAAAGTACAAATATATCACTACAAAGCACGGGTTGCGGATCATGGCATTCGGATTCACTCTTCAGGACTTCAATTCCCCTCCAGGCCTCTATGTCCAGGGAGAAGAAGAGATAACAAATGAAGAGTGGTTCAACAACGCAATGAGCAAGGCTGTCGACCTCTATCTGCTTATTGGACATGCTGATATTGGGCAGAGCTGCAAGATCAAAACCAAATACCATGGAGACCAGAATCCCTTGCTTTGTATGAAGGACTGGTTCCGAGAGAACAAGCCCGAGATTCCCCTTCAGATTCTAGGTGGCCATACACACGTGCGCAACTTCATATGCTATGACAGCGGATCGTCTGGCCTCGAATCTGGCCGATACTCTGACACAGTGGGATGGCTTGCTCTCAGCGGTGTGGCGCCCTCGGACACTTGGAACGGATCTAAAACATTGACGGATGTTCCCATGCCCACAAGGACGTGCACACCGCACAGTTCAACATCGTCTTCTACTACGGATAAAACAGTTCGCCTTGACCGTCGCTACCTCGATTTCAACCGCCAAACGTTCGCGTACCATGCTTTAGGGGCAACTGACCCTGACGTCCCTGCTAGCTTTGATACACCTACCGGACAGTATGTCACAAATGATATCGAGGGCACTCGAAGTCAATACAAATTGACCACAGAACTTGGCTGCGCTCCCCAATCATACTATATTGCGGCGAGTCCTTACAACTGCCCGGATAACATTTATACGTTGGTGAGATCCGCTTTGAATGCAACAGTGCATGGGAACAATTCGGATTCTGCCAGATTAATTATCTTCAACACCTACGGTATACGTTACGATTTATATCAGGGTCCGTTCACTGTTGGGGACGCGTTCACTGTTAGCTCGTACGCGGACATATTTTACTATATTGCAGATGTTCCCTATGATGACGTAACAAAGAAACTTCAGGGGGAATTGAACGCTCGAAAGGGATCTGATCCAGATTATGAGGAGCCAAAGAAAGACTGCGGCAGTAACAGCGTCAGGTTGTCTACCAGTCGATACGCGGGTGCTTCTCAGCAAAGCGTGCTTACCAGTCGTGCAAGTGACCCGGACAACCTCAACCCTGGACATGTTACAAAAGATGATTTTGGTGATTGTTCTGTCAACTCAGAGGACTGCGGCGATGACACGCTGCACATCCCACGCCTGGAAAATGAACCGCATCCGTACTATATGCAAGTCAAGGGCAACATTGATGAGAACGAGACGAAGACAGTGGACGTGGTCTTTACAATTGACTTACAAAAAAGTATTATAGACCTCCTCGGTCTCAAAGACCCGGTCGTCAAGCCCTACATGGATGAGTCGTTTACCACGAGGGATTTCTTGCAGGTCTATGCAAGGACGGTCTGGAGTGAGAAGCCTACCTGCGAGATCGGGCCATGATTAGATGAGCGGAGGGGAGGATGGGTGGGATTAGGTGACATGTTGCAGCATTGGCTGAATCTGTGGAGTGGATTCACTGGTGACTAGATAAATGTCAGTTCGTGTGCCTGCGCTTATCTGTGAGACATCCTTCCGAATTAAGATCTATCGGGTCGTCCCAATCGTGCTACGTTTGTCAGGCATTGTCGCTTCCCTACAATGGGAGCATCAGACGTTATACAATCAAAAAGTTTTGTTCTATCCTATGCTGGATGATGGTGCCAGAGGGCAAGGGTGTCGATAAAATAATCCCATACTCTCTCAACTCCAAACAGTGATAAGTAGACAGCCGTGCCAGCTAGTAGTAGGCATGATCGCGAACTAAATTTTATGCCAGCCAGCTTTCCTGAGGTTTTAAACCGTCGAGAAGAGGAAGCTGTTTCGATGTAGCATCTGAAACTAGTTTTGGGGAATGCTTTTCTTTCGTCCTTTGCCCAGCTTTCGGATCGGCAGATGCCAGCTCTTTAATCATGTAGCCTACAAGGAGATGTTCATGAACCTTGCCATCATACATCCCGGCTGGCTCCCATATTGGCTAGACCGGAGACTGTCCGTCCGCTGTGATGACTCAGACTCGAACTGTCCATCACAAATTCATGCGTAGCAGGCCAAAGGGACATCAAATGTGACGAGGGGTATATGAGTTTCTGCAGAGAGTACTTCGACCTACAGAGGGTCGATAAGGTGTTGCAATACACGAACAGAAGCGAGTATGACGATTCAAATATAGCCGCGAATCCGGATACATACTACGATAATCAAGCCCCGGTCTAGCTACGCGAGCTTTTACATATTGACAAGGTGTCAAATGCGAATCAATACGGGAAGAACAATCATGTCACTGTCATGAGCGTCGAGTACAAAAACTCAGCGGAATTACCACATGGATAAGCACCTACGGGCGCTTACTATGCAAGGCTCTAGGACTTCCTTCAATTAAGCTGGTCTCTGGATCATTTAGAATGCTTAATGCCCTACGATGTACATGATGGCCAAATATGTTGTGGATAAATAACCCGCGTCTGCACATGAGGGGAATTTTGTTGATGTTGATGCTACACCCACGCCTCCTATTGAATCGCAACGACTATCGCAATTGTTACTTGTGCCGCAATGATTTAATAAAAAAAAAAAAAAAAAAAAAAAAAAAACCCGGAATTAGCCTCAATTCAGTGCCGCCAGTGGAACCGGTCTATCATTGTACTACCACCGCCAAAAAGCATGACAAGAGTGGGATTCGAACCCACGCCATCTTACGATGATCAGGAAGCTTGGGGAAGCTGGATTATTAAGGTGGACCTTAACCTGACGCCTTGGACCAACTCGGCCATCTTGCCTAGAGATACTATTCGGCCGTTTAATATCCCACATTAGTTTTTGAAATGTGTGAACTACCCGTAGTCGGTTATTCGGGCTCTATCTCAAACCATTTCTTGAGCCTCAATAATCACTTGTGTTTGCTAGTCTATATCATTTTACGTGCTAATATCCCTGTCTGTACTGTACATTCATATGAACCAAAACTGGACACCAAAGCAGAGGTCTGAATCAACAACCCAATCGCTCCCTGGGGAGGTTATGTGTCTATAGCGAATTGAACCAAGCACATACGACCATAGGGTGTGGAAAATAGGGCTTCCCGTCCGCTCAGCCGTACTCAAGCCACACGCCGGGGGGTTAGTAGTTGGGTGGGTGACCACCAGCGAATCCCTTCTGTTGTATGTTTTTGTCTTTTTTACACCCTCATTGTGTCAAAGATCTTGAAGCTGTAATCCCCAGGTCTCCAATGGAATGGAGGCCGCAATTGTCAAGAATTGGTCTCAGTGGCAACGAATGCACCAAACCCTGATACTAGAACCTGAAGCGCAGCGATTCCCCTGGCTGCTTCGATTCGCACTGCACCAGGGCACAGCACATCTAGCAACGCCGGTAGATACGGAATGGCACCTTGGTCACTGGCTTGTGTTTCCCAAACCGAAACTTGCGGGAGTCAAAATGTGGAGTTGGGGCCCCAAGCTCCACATCAATAGAAGCATCCACAGACTGCCTGGATTGCGGTGACTATAGGCAAATAGCCGGACGCATATCAGGCCACATCGTCTAAGGAGCGGAAATCAGAGGAAATCTGCGGCAGAGCAATATTGATAGTTATTGGCATATAAGGCAATAGGAAAGACCTGACAAAGCAAACAGGTGATAGCAACGCCAAGCCTCCATCCAGTGAGGTATTTCTCGCGTCGTCGCTAGAATTGTCATTGGCAGCCATCTTGACGGTGGTTGTGGTCGTGATGAATGTCATGCTATGACGGATTTCCGAATATATATCGAGGTCGAAAGGAGATCATCTTCATCGCCATTCGGATCAGGGGAATGAATACAAGATATTAATCAGTAGCACAGTTCTTGGCCGGTGGTATGTTCTCTTGCGATGGAAGGTTGCAGCAAATACGTGACGTTACACGGCCGACTAAGGACCCAGTTTATGATAAGCCTTTTCGAAGACGTATATTGAGATCGGCATCTTGCATGGGTCCAAGAGCGCTGCGTGCTGAGCTTCGCTTATCAAATTTAAGGACTTGGAACGGACTGTGCGTCTGTTAAGAATCACCCGCTGCTTGGGCCTGCCATGCGCCCTTGTTACATTATGCAGAGAGTAGTCATACGTAAGTTACTCGCCATGCCGCGTCGTCGCTGCTGCCATGTGGTTCAAACGGGGCTGTACCGGAGAATCGATCCGTCTGACAGCCTTGGGAGTGCCCAGCCTAAACTCTATGGTTGCTTATTTCATTGCCCCTGATATTATCTCGGCGTACAATGCGCTATGATCTTCTAATGGCGACCCAAATTTCTGGCCGTTCATAGGGAGGCAATTTGCTAGTATTCAATGTCATTACTAACATAATATGGAATTAGCATCTAAATTACAGCCAAACGATCAACTTTTGTCGTCTCTTTATTCTAAGTATTCGTATTTTAGGTATAAACATTGGAATGTTACATTGATGCAAAGAATGAGTTGCACAAAGATCTATCCTACTATTCAAGCAAAACCGAACGATCTGTTACGGCATGGAATATTATGCGATCAGAGTGATCCTCTCAGGGGGTCTCAGAGTAATTATCTGCTCGTCCACTATTCCTTGCATAGCAAGTAATCAATCTCAGTCCTTGTAAATGTTCTTGCCTCGGAGGTTTTTCGATCCTAAACAATCGTAACAGCTAGTTGATTCTGCTCAGGAGCTCGATTTGAACGATGACATGTGTTCCTAACTTAATAAGCGTAATAACGCAGAACCTAAATTTGCTGTATCCTACATGGGGCTGGATGATACCTCCAAGCAAGGCACTCCGCCAGCTATATACAATATGGTTCATCTTCGATTACATCACCCCCACAACTTTTACTTCTATACTAGGCAAACCTCAGGCTACCCGACGACACGCCAATCGAACCTGATCCGCATCCGTCATCCGCAGGAGCAATTGCAAATCCACGTCCTGCGTTGTCGCCAAGACTCTCGCACGCGTCTCCTCCGGGCTTTCCCCAGGGTTGGTAACAGGGTGCACCCGATGACTTCGGAGGAGGGCTGCCATGACAGCCACGAACTCAACCTGCGAAAACTTGTTACCCGGGCAGTTTTGAGGCCCGTCTGACCATGGAAAATAGGTCGACCGGGATGGGGTGATGATCTTCTCTGAGACATCGCTAGACGCAGCTGATTTGTTTATCCAGCGGGACGGCTTCCATGTCAAGGGGTCCTCCCAATACTGGGGATGGATGTGCATGTCGAGAAGGCTGGGGTGGACTCCCACGTGGGGAGGGATCATGATTTCTCTGTCGCCTAGCTTGAGTAGCTGGGGGTTATCGTTGGTCCATTTGGGCAGGGATACAATTGGGGGAAAGAGGCGGAGGGTCTCGAGCTGTGGCACAGGGGTCAATGGTTAGCGACAATTGAATTAAAATAACAGAAAATAGCATGGTGATATCGGTGAGTAATTTGGGATAAGAAAATGGAGGTGATACCAAGACGGCCCGACACCGAAGCAGGCGTGGAAATAAATCATTATAGTGCCCCTTGATATTTTCTTCATCAAGCCCTTGCAACTCCTTAGCCACCCAGTCTTGGATTTCCGGATATGCGGCAAGCAACAGCAAGCCAAAGCTCAGCGTATTGGCAGTTGTATCATGACCGGCAAAATTGATGACAAAAATATTTCCAAAGATCTCGTCTACCGTAAGTCCTTTGGGTGGTGAGCCACTTGTATTTGCTTTTTGCTCCCCGTCTACCTTCTGCTCCAGATCCATGGCGCGCACAAATGAAGTCATCAAGCCTCCGCTACCTGCTCTTCCGGTGTTCAACGCTTTCGTTTCTTCGTCCAGCATTTGGACCATATACTCCTTGAAAGCGGTGGCCGCTTTGCCAAGATTATGCCATGACTCGGGTGCGAAAGGCAGAGTGAGTAATTTCCGAGGCATCACCATGAGAAGGATGCAGTTATCCAGCACGGTCTGAAGTGCATCGCGGTAGCCCTCTGGTTCATCTTCTTCAGACTTCACTTCATGATCTTTGGCACTCTGAAAAGGGAACGATTTGCGGAATCCTGTTGCGGCAAGGACATTCAACGAGAGGGTCCGCGGGTCTTTTGCAACACTGGGGATGTGGCCATCGACAGAAGAGTCCCAGACCTGCAGCATCTGGCGTGTCTGTTCTACACTTTCCTCCCAGACAAAGGACATGGCGCTTTCGTTAAATGGTGTTGCTAGGACCTTTCGGTGCCGCGGCCAGTCATTCCAGCTAGCTGTTGAGATGCATGGTCCGTACACTTCGAGTACCTCTAAAGACAAAACCCGGGTTAGCAATTCGTACACAATGTCGCAATCATGACAGAGTAATCCGGACGTACTGTACAATTGACTTGGTCGAATGAAGTCTGTACGCCGTTGGAAGATGTCATGGATTGCATCCGGATCGGCGACGTTAATGTAGATATCGCGAGGAGTGACCAGAGCCCACATGGGCCCATAGCGTTGATGGGACTCGCCGCGATCGGCAAAGTACCAGCCCCGGCGGGAGTAGCGACCGAAGCTGTAATTACGCCAATTGATGGGAAGTTTGTACAGCCAAGGCCAGAGGATTGGTTCGAAAACCATCCAGAGAACATTCAGGGGATCGATGTAAAGGCGCACCAATGGGATTCCCATGCTTGAAGCACGACGGTAGTTGATCTCCAGTGTCACCAAGCTCCACACCAGGTAGGCGAGTGCGAGCAAGCCCAGCGCTTCGAAAATCATCGTGATGGGATGTTAATTATTGGATAGAGCATAGAGGTTTTGCGGGAAAAATCGGCCAAGTTACTGACTGCTATCTTGGGGTTAAAACGGAATTGGGTTGGGAGGGTTTGTCAAACATGAGAAGCGAGTGGTGGGTGGGAAGATCGGTGATGCGAATGAGAAAACGTACGGGAGACAAAAAGGAAGAAGCCTGAATAGCTAAGATGACGGAAATATACTCTACTTACAATCATCACCTCCCATTGGCTCATTATACGCACAGCCTTGTCTACTGCCTGCTTGAGGTGGTCATAAATCCTTGTCCCTACAACGGGCAATTCACCCCCTACAGGGCTATGTGATGGTACCACTGGCCATGAGACTCTCCCCATTTTCGGTGTGGGGTAAGGGGAGACGCAGTGGAGCAATCAAAAACATCAGAAACAAAGCAAAGAAAGAAAAGAAACGGTCTCGAATTGGACAAGGTTGATACCGGGTCTTACAAGGTGCTTACTAGTGCTTACTTGACCCCTCATGAGCACGTCTGGACTGGGCTGATTCATGGCCGACGCTAAATGTGGTATTCCACCATCGATCAGTGCCACAGCCTCATGTCTGATGCCTGGGCCAACGCTTGTCCTTGCGCATTGCAGACAGTGATACAAATAGACCGAAACCCGGCTTTGCCCAGTATCCTGATCAGATCTTGTGAGGTAAGTCCGAACCATAGCCCGCATGTAGGATACCCGCAAACCCTCGTAAAATATCAGATTCGAAGCTGAAGGTCCGTTTTGTGTAGTCATGAACAATATCTTGGTAAGAGCCCAAGGCGATTTTCACTCTTTTGCGAGGCCAGACGCGCCCACATTCATCATCAACTACGCAATCCCTGCCAGAGCACTCGTAAATGAGTTTGGTGTCTGAGAACAATAGTAGTCGGGATGATAGCAGTGTTTCCTGAAATGTCCAGCCTCGAGTCATCCATTTTGACTCAGCGACTAATGCTTCGAAAGGGTCACTTCTCCCCAGAAAATAGAGACCTTGTACTTTAGCGCTCCATCGCCGGATCCGCTGTCTGGCATTCACCCCATATAGTCCGTGGTCCGCATTGGTGCCGACCAGGTCGACCAGAGTAACGTATGAATAGCCATATATGTCTCCCATTGCATTCAAATGTAATGCCTTCTTTGCTATGTCCTCATCTTGCAGAATGCAAAGTTGGTCAACCCAGAGATATCGGATTCTCAGATGACGGCATGCCGTGATAGCGTCGCGAATGACAGGTGATAGTGAGACTCCGGTCCTTGTTAAAGACCCTGGAACTTCAAGGCTTTTGATATTGGAAACAAGAGCTTGAACTGAGCCTTTTGTCTCCCCCCAAACGTAGCTCAGTGTGGCGTATCTGCAAAATGGTGGAGCGATAATGATGCACTGCTGCTCGGTGTCGATAACACGGAAACTGGGTAAGATATATTTGGGGGGTTCCAAGTGACAGGAATCTCTATGGTCAGCAGAATCATTGATATCGCAATCCGGCAGCCAGTGAGATACTCTTTCCCAGTTGATGTTCTTGGCTGGAATGTCCAATGAAATCATATTGTTCCATTGCCGTTCATCCGCAGTATCATGATAAAGTATATCTGGAAGACTGATTAGCCAAGTGCTTTTGTCATAGTTAAAGTAGGGTTTAATTACCTGGGGGGCCGGTTTTGAGTGAACCAACGCGCAGTGTAATGGAGAACCCAAATATCACCTTTTCAAGAAGACTGCATTTATTCGCGACATTCAAATAGATCTTATCATCGCGATCGAATTCATACACACTTTTCAGCCTCTCTACATCTGGTGCGAATAGACTGCAAATCTCGCAATACCTTGATCGCTGTTGTAATTGATCGTATGATCCGAAAGGCAGTCGAACGTGACTTATGTGTTGTATATTCTCGCAGCTATCTGCCCTACAGCCAGTCCCGCTCTCTGGCTTATCTGTGTCGCATCCACACATTCCGCAACACACAACATGACTGAGCCTCATGTGTCTGCATACCTCACAGAGAGGACCATGTGGCATGGAAGTACACTTTTCGCATGCATCATGAAAGCATAGTTTTTGATATAATTGGATCTGAGCCTTTGACCTCACCAATCTTTCGTGGGAGGACCTGAAAGACATCGAACGGTCACATAGGGGGCAGCACTTGTCGATATTGGCTTTGATAACATTAAACTTGGCATCATCGGCAGACAGGTGATATTTCCTCGTCATTATGGTGTTCTAACTGTATTATCTTTCGTTCAGCGAAGGCTAATCCGATACAATAAGTCTGGATGACAACTTCATCCCTAACTCAAGTCGCACGTTTTCTCTCCCGGTCGGGCCTATGCAAGATGATGTGGCATGGTCTTAGTGGCTTGTTGCAGGGATTACTAACACCGGCGCTTTGGACAAGACAGTGTTTTTGCCTCACAAGCTGTCCTTGGAGCGCGCACTACCCATGTCCTATGTTTTATCAGAGCCGTTCAGGGGCTTGGGTTGGGGTTAGCGTCTCCACACTTACTCTTTGCTATATCGTGTATCGGGGCAAACTTGGGGGACTATCCGAAAGAGGAAAATGTGGCCAGTGGAGGCAATGTGAGTGTGAAATTGCACCGCCCCCTCCAATTGTATTGTGGTTACTGTTTGATGTTGTTGTGCCACCGCACATTTGCTGCTCATCGCATCAAGCTTTTGGGATCAAATATTTTTGTACCTCTACAAGTTCAACTTACTTCGCCACTATTAGTCTTCGCTTTACAGAAAAACCAATAGACAAAGGATGGATGACCCCTTGAAGTCCTGCCTGATGTTTTCCAACGAGGACCATCAGTACCAAGCCCTCACATTGGTGGAAGGCGATTTGCCACTGTCGATCCAAAGATCACGAAGTCCTTCGGTCTTCAATCAAAGTAATGGTAGTGTGTGGGTTTTTTCTGGTCTGGAAATGCAGTTGGGATTACTCACAACAGCAAAGCTCCCAATGCACGCCCATTTTCCGTCTTCAGCTAGATGCGCCGGTAACATGGAGGGTTGATGAGAGCTGGCCCTTGATCTGGAAGCTCACATATCATGGAGTGGGAGGAGACGATAGTACCTCTCAGCCGATCACCTTCTCGAACAGCGATTTCTCGAATTGGGGGGTGTTCTGTGTCTATCGGCGCATTTCAGATACGGGAACATGGGGGCCCTGGCGCAGTTATAGAACTGTCGGATGCCACCAGTTTGAAGATCAAGATTCCCCGTGCACGGTAGGTACGAGCGATATGTTTGTTACCCTTGAACCCCACGAGACCTGGATACATGTTAAGGAAGCGCGAAATTGAATTTGATCTGCCGGATGATGCTCAGACCGGCGAGGTCCTCCGATACCAGTTCAAGGGATGCAAGCTGAGCTGGTGGGATTGGGGAGTAAAGGAGGATCACATTGACACAATTGTCTGGGTTTGGGACAACAATCGTCAATCCACCGAATAATAATGGACGGCTGAATGCTCTGGTACCAGCTTCAAATACGCTGCAGTTCACCGTTATTGAATAAGGGGGAAGCGATAATCAATCTACTTGGGCAATTGTCAGTCGCGGCTCGGTCCGACAGCACGTCCAACATTGTATCCAAGACACTCTTAATATGCGGCTGAATGCAGTGAAAAACTGTACATCACGCAATGAAGAGCAGATAGCCAAACAAGGGACCGAGGAAAATCGTAAAAACATGCAATAGGAGGTTGCGATCGCTGGAGGCGTCAGCACAACCTTATTAACCTCTCTATAGATCATGTTATTTCTACATCAAATATACACAATGCCCTACTGTAATTTTAACTTGTTAAAAGCGAGAATGACAAACGCAATCTATGGCAGCTGTCAAATCTCAGTTATTACTACTACAACATGGTCTCTGAAGTCCAGCAGGGAGGTCTGAAATACTTGATTTCCTTGAGAATAATACTGGAATTTATATCTATAGTCGTTCGTGTATTGAAAGTTGAAACTGGCCAATGCTAGGCCTACCGTCATCTTCCCTCTTAGGATCTACTTGGATACTGGGACCCTTTGCGTAATTTCTTTTGCGAAATGACTCTATGCATTAAGCTTCTTGCCTTGAGGGAGGACTAGTCCCTAATCTTAACTTAATTAGAGATTTGGGGTAGACAGCTTTCACAACTCTTTCATTATCAATCTGTATGATATTGATTATGGGAAGTATGTTGAGGGAATATTTTATGACAGGAGTTTACTGTTTTACTTAACCCTATTTTTAACAAAGGCATTTCCATCTACCTCCTTATATAATAGTCTAGGAGCTGGTGCGCAATAGCGTCGGTAGTCACGTGATACAGCACAGTGAGATCAATGCCTTTTTTAGCATAGAGTAAATATTGAGTTCTCTGTAGTAATTTGACCATAGATTGGTACTGCTATGAGCGCACTTTATTTTATTCAGGATAAAACCACTGGAAACTTCCAAAGGACGGAGTATCTCGATAGTTATGAAGTTTGTGTAGAATCATGGTCATATGATAACACGTGGTTCGAGTAAGATGCAGAGTTTTGGCAAGGTTGAATGCAAACAAGTTCAGAAATCATACTAAAATTGCAAGGCCCTCCGCCTATTTATCGACAACTTCTGAGACAGCTCAAAGGGTCCCTCGCTCAGCTTATTTAATCTTTCCGGTTCTAGTATTTGGCGACCGCTGGCGACTACCGGAAACCATTGGCGGCTACTAGCGACCATTGACTACTACTGGCGACCATTGACGATCACCAGCCACTTTGGTAACCTATAAGAAATGTGTATAACAGATCTTCCCCCATAATAAATTCTAATAAGCCCCTAAATATAGTTTCAGGAAAATGGTCTTCGGGTCAAGAGCTCTTCGATTATTAACTGTGCGGATTCTGTTGGCTGGAGTGCGGCTGAGAAAATGGGAAGCCCTGTGCTCCACACCCTGTGATCGGATCTACTAAAGACATCATCAGGAAGGTTAAATATAGACCACGTGCAGATGTAGATTAAGCAAAGAAGATGATCCCACACTGGACTGGTATTATCAAAATATGACCTATCAGGTCATTCTTTGACCGTGCAGGGGCTCTGCTCATCCCTGTCCAAGAAAAAGCTTGCCCGGTGGTGAGAACTTAATAAATCCAACACAATCAGCATCTTCGATACGGCCACATCTCATCCAGGACAGGCATACCCATTCCGCCTCCGCCAGTGTTCAACTACCCTCTTACTCCTCCATTAGATTCTCCTCCCATTACCACCCCATCACGATGCTTAGTCCAGAGTTTTCAACTACATCCGCCACATTCCCCAAATTCAGCCTTCTCCCCCCGGAACTCCGCCTCTCCATCTGGCAACACTCCCTCCCCACCCCCATCCACCAAGGCCTATACATCTACCAAAGGGGGTGTTGGGAGACCCACAGCGTATCTAAGGATGAATTCCACCTCAGCTTCAATCTTTCAAGTCTCACCACCATGAAAGTAGACGTGCCTCCCTTCCTAGTCAACCACGAGGCGCATTCCGTAGCGCAAAACTGGCTGCGTCAGCAAGCAGGAGCCCTCCTCTTCCACTGGACCCCTGATGGCTTCCACTTCACGCGGCCCTTTCAGCCGGCTTCAGACGCCCTATACGTGCCGGACTCTCGGTACCTAGAATTTCTTTCTGAAGGCTCAAATCTGGCCTTCGCCCCTGAATATGAAGGCATGAATTACAAGACCAGCCCGCCTGCGCTCCTCTGCCTCGCCCTTCCCCGGTCTCTATTGGAGCGTGAGAAGAAGGTCATCACGTCCGTGTTCGATATGTTAGAGTATCAAAATTTTGAGGAGGTTTTGGTGGTTGAAGATGTCTCGGAGGATGATGAGGGGCGTCTAAGTGTGCTACCCCGGGTGCAGAGGCCTTTGGGGTGGTCGGTGGTTCCTGGGTCGGAGACGCTGGTGTGGCTTAACTTTGCGAGGGCATATCGCCGGGAGGGATATCGCAAGGACAATGATGCAGTTGCGTTCGCGCGGTTGGTAGAGCGGGCGAGTGTGGGCATTGGTGCGTGGGTTGAGTGGGATTACGACAGACTCCTCAAGGTCAGGCGGGTACGCGCAATTCGGGATTGAGGCGTTGAAGCTCTCTGCTTGGTGTCTGGAGTGAAAGATTCATTTACTTTGGTTAGGGTAACGATATCTTCAAGTTAATATATACTAATGTCTCATAAATGAGGAATAACGAATTATGGAGTTCAGGAACAGCCCGTAGAACAGGCTCTTTTTCGCCTCCGTTCTGAAAGGCTGACAATTACATCTACAATCTTCGTTTAATCTTCATACTGGCTGTCCAGTTCGCAATCTCTCCTTCCTACGTCCCCAAATCGCCCTGATATCACCCCATACCCCCCTTGAAATATCCCGCAAAGCACCTGCACTTTCAACCTGCACGATGTCTGTCAGTAAACATGACCTTCCTGCATTGCACTTGATGATATGAAAGACGTAACTTACCACCGGATATATCACACAAATGAGCACACTCGCCCAAACCCAAATAAAGGAGACAACAACCCACCCCGTGAAAAACTCCCTGTTATACACATACCGCGTCCCAAACAGAGTGAAAGGAACAAGGATCACGGCAATGGCAATGAAGATGACATTCGCTGTGCAGGCAAATCGCTCCGCTTTCTTAACGAGAGCAGGATCCATGGGCTCAATGGTCTCAGTTTCGAGGTACTCAATTATATCGTTCTTCGATTGCGTGGTCGGTTCACTGGGTGTTGCAGTCATTGTGACTATTTCGGTATCATTGTTCTTCTTGGCTGATGTCTCTGTCGAGGTCTTATCTGGTTCGACAGGGACCCCTGTAATAATGTTCGTTGCCGACGTGTCGTGGCCATGTTTCCCCGGAAATAGTAAACTCAAAAGTACAGCGGAAATAGTCCCCACCCCGAACGAGGCCAAGTTTCCGGCAACGGCGTTCGTGGCATCGCCCGTCGTCGCAACACTGATCCCGCCTGATCGCTTCCATGAAGTGATAAACCAGACAATGATACCTAGGCCAAATCCGATCCAGGGGGCTGCGATAGCCGCAACAGTGGACATGCGGTCCCAGAGCAGAATGAGTCCAACGGGAATAGCTGCTCCGCCGACAATCACTCCCAGTACTGTAAGGAGCCAGGTGAGACTAACGCCTGCGGCATTGAGAATGCAGCAGAATGCGGCCAGGACAATGGCGTAGATGACAATGCCCCAGTGGCTGACACGCACGAGTGTCGCAGAGTCGGTGTTCGGGCGGATGTAGGTTTTATACACGTCGAAGGTTAGTAAGGAGGAGACAGCGATGAGTTCAGCGGATGTGGAACTAGTCACGGCCATGAACAGTAGTATGAGCATAAGTACTGCGCCGCCCTTTCCGAGAAGGGTGATGGCGGTTGCTGGAGCCGAGAGTCCGGCGTCGACTTGCGAAGCCGATAACGGGTTGGGGTATGTTGGGAACGCTGGGTTGCTAGTCAGGGCTGCGCACCCCAGACCCATCGCTGTTGCAAAGCCGAATGGAATGCCTAGGTTGATTAGTACCTATTAAACAGCCATGGGCTTTGGGAAGGCCCTGTCACTCACCATACCAGGCAACGCCTCCTAGCATATATGCCTTCACAGATGACTCTGGTCGCGAGGCGATAGCTCGCTGCCAGTAAGCTTGATCAAGCCAGACAGTACTGAACCCAGAAACAAATATATCCACCGCGAAGATCAAACCACCCACGGATCGAAACGCAAGATATGATCCATCAGTATTACGATCGATTGGCATATCTCGCGATGCCTCCTGGAGCAAATCATACAACTTCCCCGGGCTTCCAATGAGATCACTAGTAGCCGACACCGAGAAGCCGAATACCAGTATCGCAATGAATAGAATAACGGTATGAGTATAATCCGCGATGAAAGTTGCCCGCAATCCACCGACAATAACATACGCCGCAACAACAGCAGGAATTAGGAAATTGGCAGCATAAACATTCATTCCCGTGATTGCTGCCACCGCCTGCGCGCCACCTAGCACCAAACAGGCGCTAACAAGCATATTCGTAGCCAAACCATTGTACAAGTAGGTGAGATGGGCGATCTTGCCGTGCCGGGAGAGGACGATCTCTGGCATGGTGTGTGCGCCCGGTGCATTTGCTTTGATCTTGACGGCGATCAAGGCGAAGAGGAGGATCTGCAGCGTGCCGATGGCGCCGTACCACATGGGTCCGCAGACGCCATACGAATATGCGAAAGTCGAACTGGTTAGAAGTGTAGCCGACCATGTCCATGAGGAGACAATTCCAGCGGAGATCAAGCCCGGCTTGACAGATCGTGACGCGGTGTTGAATTCTTCGGCACGATGTGTAGAGAATTGAGTATAGCGATTCTGAAGCCAGGAAATACCAAGCATGAATAGGGCGAAGATGCCACCGATGCCGATGACAATTCCATAGCCGGCACCTGGTGGTAGGACTCGAAGCTCGTGAGACATGGTGGGTATTCACACAGTGGTGTGATGGGGATTGATGCGACATGGTGCATGCACTGTCTGCTGCTAGAGATATAAACCCCGCTGGAGAACGATAGGCTTATCGTGGTTTGACGTGATAGCTGACGCCGAGCACGGCCGGTGCTGCTCGAGAACGGGATGTGGGTGATAACAAGGGCTTTCCTTGCATGTTCTCTCCAATCAAGATGGTGAATGCTTCTTATCGCGGATCATCCCAGCAGTTGGAGAAGCCGCCGTTGGAGTAACCAGCAAGGGTCTGATCCGGCGGCGATCATTTATCAGCACTCGATAAGCTTGACATCATTCTATAGCTTTCATTCTATAGATTTGATTCTAGACTACGCCACACAGAGCCCCCAGCAGGGCTTTTCGGTCGGTTGGACGCCTGTACGTTATTGAGCCCTGATAGGTCCCTTCAGGGTTCAAGGACCGTCTAGACTTGATAGAAGGGACTGATGCTTCAGTTCAAAAAGAAAATTTGCGTAAAAAACACATTGTTTATTGAAGACAAATTCTTTCATTGCCGACATTTGCATCAAAATTATCCATAGTATGTAGTATACTTAGATCCGGGAATCCCACTACACCTGCTCAGCCAGACTTCTAGCCGCCTCTACCGATCCGTTGGCGATAGGAACAAATCCCCTATTTACCTTGGCCTGATCTTTCTCAATCCTGCCCTCATCACTGCCCTTGCTTCCATACCCACCCCCTCCAGGCGTCTCAATAACCAAACGATCTCCAGCCCTCATCTCAACCGAATTCTTTCCCCCAATCGACATAATCTCCCCGTCTTCCCCTTTAACCCACAAATTTCTGCCACAGCGACCATCTTCTCCCCCGTCCATTCCATATGGCTTCACTACCCGCCTCTCAGACAAGATAGATGCCATCATCGGAATCCGAAACTCGACATCCCTCACTACCCCGTCACCGCCTCTATACCGTCCTTCTCCACCACTACCACCCCTGAAACAAAACCTCCTAAGAAGAACCGGATACCGTCGTTCCAAAGACTCCGGATCTGTGATTCTCGTGTTCGTCATGTTCGTATGTACACCATTCGTGCCGGACCATGTCGGACCCGCTCCACTACCTCCTGCGATCGTCTCATAGTATCCAAAATCGTCCGTACCGAATGAGAAATTGTTCATGCAGCCTTGGCTGGCGGCACAGACGCGGAGGGTCTTGAAAATTACGTCGACGATTCGTTGCGAGGTGAGGACGTTACCGGCACAGACAGCAGCGGTGGGAGCTGGATTGAGAAGACTGGGTTTGGGGACATGGACGGTCACGGGGGCGAGGCAGCCGTGGTTCAGCGGGATGTCGGAGTCGACGATACACCGGAGGGCAAATATTATGGATGAGTGAGTTATGGCTATAGGGGCATTCCAATTGCCTTAGGATTCCCGCGGTGGTTAATCAGAGTTCAACCCAGGTAAGTAGTGGTGAAAGATCGGCTTACCGTAGACTTGGGGTCCAGTGCCTGTGAAGTCGAATACCGCTGAACCATCAGCCTCATTGAGTGTAATTTTGAGGCAGATAGGTGTTCCATCGTCCATATAGTCGACCTGTTTCAGCTCTGTTTGATGGAACTCGCGCGCGAGGCGTTTAAAGAGATTGCGGATGGCGAGTTCGGCGGAGGATTGGATGGCTTTCATGTATACCTAGCAGACATGCTTGTGAGTTGTCTGGCCTGGTGGGTGATAAATTCCATTTCGCATGGTTAACTCACCTGAACAACTTCCATGGAATATTCCTCAATAAGCTGATGGATCAGCCGGATGCCACAATGGTTGGCGGCCACTTGGGCTTTCAGGTCTGTCACATTATCTTGGTACCTTCGGGTGCCACTGGAGCCAGGATACTGTGCTGGTTCGTCGCAAAGAAGCCGAGCGAGTCCGACTTCGTCCAGAACGCCGTCTCGGATCAATAGAAATGACTTGAACAAAGCTCCCTCTTGAGCAAGCTCCTTCGAGGATGGAGGCATCGAGCCAGGCAGGATACCGCCAATCTGATCATCTTAGCCGGGAAAGTTGATACAACTTGGAGGGAAGGGTGCACGTACGTCAGCATGATGGCCTCGTGAAGCTGTCCAAAAGATGATTTCTTTCCCCTGTGCATCAAATACGGGAGTAATAACAGTGAGGTCTGGGAGGTGGGTACCCCCATATTCTGAACTGGTTGATTAGCACGGTGAATGGGATGGCAAAATTTCCCTCGTACGAACCAGGTGCATTAGACAACAAAACATCTCCCGCCTTCAACCTTCCCTTCCATTCTTCAATCTGACCCCTTACCGCAAAGGCCATGCTACCAATCATCGCAGGCACATGGGGGGCGTTTGCGACCAGAGACCCATCCGAACTGAACACAGCGCAACTGAAATCAAGCCGTTCCTTGATGTTCGCGCTCACACTCACCTGTTGCAGTACACGACCCATCTGCTCCGCGACGCTCATGAAACGGTGGCGGAATACAGAAAGTTGGACAGGGTCGATAGTATCAGTGGTAACGTTGCGGCCCTTCTCGGAAGCTTTGACGTCAAGGATCAGCTTGTCCTGCGCGGATGTTGCTGAAGAGCCTGGGCCCACGAGTATCGTTTGCGTTTCATCGACCACAAGTGCCGGGCCGTTGACCTTCTGTCCGAGAGGGATGAACTTGAGGATGTATACTGGTGTGTCTGTCCATCCAAGCTGATCAAAATAAACACTATTGGTAGCCTCAGCAGCAGGGCACCTCTCTGTGGGTACGGAAGGCTTCGCTAAGACCAAAGCCGGAACATCAGGCGAAGGGGCAGTGAAAGAGCCTCGACCTATGGCCCGAACTCGAATGCTATCAACAAATACATTACTATCAGTAGGCGTGAAGCCAAATTGCTGATGGTGTGCTTTGACAAAGTTCTGCAACATATCATGGGTCTGGTCCACTGCAATCATAATGGTAGTCTCGCTTCCGTCATAGCGCATGTTGAGGAACCGGTCCACGTCCACGTTCAGTATCCCGTCATTTCCTAGGAGATCCTTGGTAGCCAGAGCGAGTTCCTCCAAGTCCGCTAAGATTGTTGGGAGGTTCGATGAATCGTATGCCTTTGCGCAGGGCCTCTGACCTTCCTGCACCACATCTGCCAGGCCAATACCATAGGCAGAGAGAATTGAGGAGTGCTTGTGGATCAAGACCTTCTGGATACCAAGAATTTCGGCAATGGCACAGGCGTGTTGACCTCCCGCTCCACCAAAGGATGCTAAGTGATGCTTCGTTGTGTCGTAACCGCGAGCCTCTGTCAGGCTCCGAATGGGGCCACACATGGCAGAATTCGCAACGTCGAGGAAGCTGCACGCATATTAGCCTCGATTAATTCTCATATTCCAGCGAGAAGCTTACCCCTGTGCCACCTGCGCCCAGCTCATTGACTTGCCCGTATCTTGGTTAATCGTTGCCGTCAAAGCTTCGAATTTGGCAATAACAACATCGCGATCCAAGGGCTCATCCTCATTTGGACCGAATACAGAGGGGAAATACTCCGGGATCAACCTTCCTAGAGCCAGATTGGCATCCGTAATGGTCAATGGGCCCCCTTTGCGATAGCACGCAGGACCTGGGTCCGAAGAGGCACTTTCTGGTCCAACAGACATCAACCCGTCGCGCCAGAACAGGATGCTCCCTCCACCAGCAGCGATCGTGTTTATATTGAGCTGTGGAGTCTGCATCGAGATTCCCGCGGTGGTGGTCTCAAATATATGATCCAGTGTCCCGTCATAGCGACTAACATCTGTGCTCGTTCCTCCCATATCGAAGCCAATCAGTGGGGCTTCGCTGACCTCATCATAGCAGGTACGAGCATACCCTACCACTCCACCAGCCGGGCCAGAAAGAATCGAATGCAGTCCGGAAAGTCTATGCGCAGGGACTAGCCCACCATCGGATTGCATGAATTCCAACTTGGTATCCGACTTGGCAATATCTGGGAAACTGGTCAAAAACTGCTTCAGATATCGTTCGATTGTCGGAGTAAGGTATCCATCAATGACAGCGGAGTTTCCTCGAGGAACAAGCCTAGTCCGTTGCGATACAGCATGCGAGAGCGAGACATTCTCAAACCCGATGTGTTGCGCCAGGTCTCGGATCTGGAGCTCGTGATCGGGAAACGTGTAGGCGTGCATCAGACATACAGCGATGGATCTGTACCCGTCCGCGTAAATCTTCCTCAGGTATTCCTCCACTGACTCGAGATTCAACGACTTTATTATCTGGACAGTTTCTCCGGATGTACCCGTGAGCTCTCGTGGTACGGGCGGCGACGAGAGGTCCATGCTTCGCAGGTCTGTGTCGGTGCAGTTACGCAGGGTCACGCGCTCTTCCACCTCAAATACCTCGGAATATAGTGTTTCAGGCCTTCGAATTGAGAGATCGAACATGAAGGGTCGCGATTGATTGCCGATTTCCAGCAAGTCTTTGAAGCCCTCCGTGATGAGAAGAGCAGTGCGCTCGCCTTTCCTCTCTAGCAGTGCGTTTGTCGCAACGGTTGTCCCCATGCGTATTGACTCTAAACAAAAGGTTAGCCTGGAGAAAGGCTCGTAACTCAGGATGTCTCCCACCGATATCCTTTGTATCCAACCCTGTTCCCCTCGGAATACTCGTTCCATAGTAAATCTCCAATACGCGGCGGATGGCTTCAGTCGGGGCATCATCGTAATTCTTGGGATCGACAGATAGAATCTTCAACACGATATCTTCCTGACTGGGGACTTTGCAAATGCAGTCGGTGAACGTTCCTCCGCGATCTGTACGGTCGGTCAGTCGCTTGGTATAGTAATTGCAGCATTATCGGGTTGAATGTGGCGCGACAGACCTATAGAGATCCGCAGCTTCTGTCGAGGTTCTACACTTGGCATTGTGATATATGAACACAAATATAGTCATTGAATGTGGATAGAACCAAAATTGTGGCATTATTCAACTCATATGTCAAGCCTACAGATCGTGAGACGGGCCTCATCGGCCGAGAGTGGAGGTGAAGGTGGAGAAAGTCACCGGCCCGTTATCTCCAACATTTCCCCTCCCACCCCTCGTCTTCGGCAGGACACTTGCAGATCTTGCAGCTTATCAGGAAAGTCAGCGGGGAGAACTGCCTTGTCTGTAGTAGGGCTTCCTGTCAGTATCGCGAACCCCGCGTCTTATCGCGGGTTATCGGATGCTCGCTCCGATAGTATCTGATAAGGCTCTGGAGCACATGAATTGCTGCTCGCACAGCACATTGGCATCCTTAGTTTTCAGACCACTTTGCCTACCCATGTCATTCAGGGTGTGGACACATAGTACATGAAGGAAACAAACATGATGCAAGTTCAATATATGACCCTGAACAGACCTTGTTGTCAGCACCTATCGCAACAAATTAGGTCCAGATACTCGCAGATTACTCGGGGATGAAAGCGACCCAAGGTCGAGGGCGAACTGTTGCGAACTCATCCCTCCGCAGGGACAGCTGGCTTGAAGCTAGTTGTCGCTTTTATTGTGCCATCTATACCGGGACGGGCGGTTTGAAAAAACAAGACGGTCTCAAAGACTGGTCCGTCTTTCATCAACATCTCAGTCTGCACAATAACGTCCATAGTACCGATAGGTCCGCTAGTTCTCAATGTGTCAAGGCAATCTCTGAAGTCACTGCTTTTGATCCGCCCATAACGTCCGGCTTCGAGGGGGAGGTACGACCCCATATATTCAGGCATGTCCGGAGGGCCTACTGCTGTCTATGTGAAAGCTATCCTCCACTATCTATATCTTCCTCGCTTTGTGTGCACGATGTCCCAGTCCTTGGCAGGCACGGGTATGACTCTCCATTTCTTGTTTAATGCGGTCCACTGCCCGTCCAGTCGGCCCGTCCGACCTGGTGAACCAAAGCTTAAGTAATCGGGATCTGAACTCGATTCGACGTTAGGATGCTTTCAGTGAGCGGGCGGACCGCTTCCGTGCCGAATTGGTGACAGACTTCACATTCCGCACCACTCGGCCAATACCTTCCAAATAGTACCCGTCAATGATATCATAACGAATAAAGAGAACAAGGGTTCCACTTCCTTTGCAGACAAGCGATCCAATGTGTAGCAAACATTGAAGCTTAGACTAGGCGGTCGTTGTGTGATTGGATGCCGGCACTGGGCCCTAATTTCCCGCAAAAGCATCATACAATTCACCCACCGAGCGCTGAAGAGCGATAGTCAGATAGGGCAACAAAAAAAAAGATTTGAAAAAGGAAAGGATCAATCAAAAACATACAACAGAAGGGATTCGCTGGTGGTCACCCACCCAACTACTAACCTCCCGGCGTGTGGCTTAAGTACGGCTGAGCGGACGGGAAGCCCTGTTTTCCACACCCTGTGGTCGTATGTACTCACTTCTTTTCCGATGAAATTGATATAGATAGAAACTAATGTTGACAGTCATAATTCAAAGCCCTATGGGCATTGATTGTTGGTGCGGGAGGTGCAGTTGGCCGATCTGCAGTGCACGATCGATATCATGACAAGCCGCTTCTCTACTCCACTCCTCAGCAAGCGGATATTTACAGGGACCCCCTTGCCTATGAGACACTGACCCGGAGCTCCCCGCGGGGCCCGTCCGCGACCACTCTAAGTACTAAAAGGGTCCGCAAGGCTGAATTGCGTGGTAGCAAGGCAGTCAAGTCACGCCGTCAAATATATTCCATTAACCAATTGGTAATGCAGCGATCCATTCACTTACACAGGACTAAACCAGTCGGTCTTCGCCTATAATCACCGCATGTGACATGTCGCATGAATTGAGGCTGAGGGTAGCACGTGAAACGTGACCAACCAATGAACAACCTGAACATCGGAGGTTCCAATCGTTCATCTTCTCCTTGCATCGATCCAACTGTTCGTCCTCCCTAGCCATAGGTACATCAGACATTGTACCCTGGAGATGGGTGGCATACCCTTCACATCACGCGCCTGTGCAGCCTGTAAGAAGCGCAAGATCAAGGTCAGTCCTTCAATCGAACTGTTAATCGATGGCTAAACCTGGCAGTGTGATCTGGAGAAGCCCGAATGCTCCAATTGTGTTAAAAGAGGAGGAACGCCTTGCCCCGGTTACCAGGATCGGGACTTCATCCGCCACAGCTTTGAGCCCCGGGATGCGCGCGATGCGGAGATCAAGCTACCCGAAGCCCGGCGGGTTGGAGAGCTCCAGCTCCTGGCATTGCCTGCTTGCTTCAATATGAATCCCGAGGCTCGCACCCAGTTGTTTGCGACCTACATGCACACGTTCTTCGCCTCCAACCCGTCCCCCACTGGCAGGGTCGATAGCTGGTACTCGTTGATGGCGCGCTTCCCAACCTTGGCCGGCAAATCAGACCTGCTGGATCGCTCGGTCATTGGCTTGGCCTCCGTGTTTTTGGGTAAGAAGACCAGGGATGGTCGGTTGGCACATTATGGCCTGGAAATCTACAATAGTGCTCTTCATGCGATGCTACAGATCTTGCAGGTGAATCGTCCGCCAACAGCTACTACTCTCTACTCTGCCATTGTCTTCCAAGCTTACGAGGTAGGTTCAATCCGGGCCAAGACGTCCAGTTGTTCTGACAAGCCACAGACTATGGAGAATAGTGAGACGGTATTGCGTAACTGTCTTGCCCACATACAGGGAGCTGCAGCGATGTTGAAGCAACACGACTTTACCCGGTGTGATCAAACCCTCATCGACGCGATCCTATGGAGACACAAGTGGGCGGCGGTCAGTTTAAGTCTCCCTTGGTGATGGACTTACTAACACTCTTATAGGCAATGTTCACCCTTAACACCCCATACAGTATGCATGTGGACGTTGAATGTCTTAATCTTGGCCGAAAAGACAGCCCTGTCGATGAGCTATTCGAAGTGATTGCCGAAGGCATAGCTCTACGCAGAGATCTGTGTAAACTCATAGGACAATCACATCACGATCGCGAACACGCATGCCACGCACTACTGCAGCGGTGCTTCAACCTTGAGGCGCATCTGCGGGTAGACTGGCTGCATATGTCCGCTCACAGGCTGGACGGCAAACCCACCCCCTGTAGCAGGCAAAGCCTGGGACAGGAGCCCAGCATGCTCCCCCTGGATCCAGGTCTCGCACCATACAACTTCGAAAGCCTCGAAGCAGCCAAAATCTACCTCCTGTTCTGGGTAGCTTCACTGGTCATCCGCCGCGTAATCTATCAAACCGAGACTCACCTGTTGCGAGACCCTGACCCGAGCCGCATGGTGTTCTATGCCAGAGAAATTTGCCGCTCCGTAGCATATTGCATGCAGCCTGAAAATCGGATGTTGGCCGTGCGATCCGTACTTCTGGGACTTTCACAGGCGTCCAAATGTTATATTGACTGCGGGGATAAGGCTGAGTTCGAGTGGTGCCAAGCGGTCTACCCGTTTATTGACGCCAGTGGCTTTGGTATCGCCAGACTTATGAGCGAGATGGAGTGGAAATTTTGGAATGCGGCTCAGAGCCAGCCAAGGGGAGCTCCTTTGTTATTGCCTGAGGCGGTACGTGCTAGTTCGATATGAGCGCACCCAGGAGATAGTAACGCGACACGTATCCCATGCACCGCTGCAGATCTGGGCATTGATATACTAATTGAACCGACGCATTCGCATTATTGCAGCAGATACTCTATTACTTGTTAGGTTTCTACCGATGGTGCGGGGATTACTGGATTTTGTGATTACTTGCCTAAGCTTCCATGGCCATAATATCAGTCCTATGTGGTATAAGCTTCCAGCTCGCTTCCAGCTCCGCTAGGATCGCATTTCTTCTCGCATTAGGAACCTTCCTGGGTTTCCGTTACTGATTAGTAAGAAAGAGTAGTTTATGTGTAATATACTCTCTTCACGGCTCGGAAGAAAAAGAAAAAGAAAGAAAGAAAGAAAAAAAGAAAAAGAAGAAAAATAAACTTTGAGACATTAATAAGACTTTCAGGGACAGTGTCACTGGGTCTATTCTTGGAAATGAATGACCCCTTGAAGCAAAACTAAACTAAATTTACCGCCCTCAACAACAGCTTTCAGTGCTCGTTCACAGTAAATGCATCTTGCAGCAACTCTTTGGTGCAACATCGTTCTTCACGAGTTACCCGCAGCATCAATAAAAGGAACTTAGCGAGGCGCTGTACATTCTCAGTTCCAAATTTATCCTGCAGCCGCTCAGCGAGATATGCAGCAAATCCAGCTTGACCAGCAGGGTCACACATTCTCTCGTCAATAAGTTCTAGATGTTCCTTATTGACTTCCTCTCGTGGTATACCGAAGGTACAAAGTGGAAAGAGTGGCTCGTTGGTTGCTATTTCAAATATCTGGTCAGTGTTAGCAGATGCACTTTATTGTCATAAGGAGTACAGATAATTAAAAGACACTTACCAAGCACCCCAATGCCCAGATATCGATGGTCCAGTCCCAAGGGCTCCCGTGTATAATCTCAGGGGCGCGTAGTGACAGTGGTGTTACAGGCCTCTCGTTGCACTGTCTACGAAATTGAGCTATAAAGGGGAAGATCAGCGACTAGACACAAGATTCTGCGTAGGAATGGATTTGTCTCTTACCGCCACCCAAATCCCCGATTTTGACAACAAGGTTGGAGTGCTGGACATTCTTCAGTTGGTTGTAACGTCTCTGTGAAGGCATCAAGTATTGTGGGGCACTGTCATCTTTCGTCACTCCTTCAAGCCATCTGACTGGACTGAATTGTGGTGGCTCCAGAAAAGCCTCGGTGTCATTTATCGAGTTAGTAACTGCGACCAGCATGTTTCCTGGTTGTAGGTCTGCTCGGGCAGACAGAAAGCGGTCATTAGTAATTATCAGGTTGTTTCTGGCTTGTATTAACTTACCACAATGGACAATATCAGATCTATGGAGGAAATCGAGCCCCAAGAGAATCTGATGTGACATGGTTTCTACATATCCCGCCTGTCGTGGCGTCCATGTGACTATCATTTCTTGCAGATCCGAGATCATCACCGGAAAAACCAGACATAGGTGAATACCATTTGGACCTGTATGATAGAAGTGATCAAGCAGTTCAACGACATGTGATTTTCCAGGGTGATCGAATTCGGACGCCGCCAGATGACGCAGTATCAAAAGCTCCTTTGCATCTGCAGAAGCACCTGCTTTCAGAATCTTTAGGGCGACATGTTGATGGGTACTAGTCTTATCCTTTGCAAGCCAGACAGTCGAGAATTGGCCATACGCTAGCTTTCCGACAACTTCATATTTTTGGCCGAAGGTGTCATGGAGGTGGACGGGGTGGTAACCTCCCCGGCGATACTCTTCAACGGGTTCGACCGCCTTGGTAATTCTCTCGAAACGGCGCATGTTCACAAATTGAAGATCAGTGTGAGACCGTCGCACAATCAAGAATACTGGTAATAGTAAATTGTTAGTTGGCGTTGCGAAAGCAAACTTGAACACTATCAATGTGAACTGGACAGGGGCACTCAGGTGCCAGGAGTTCCCAAGCCTAATATAGACGTGCCACAGTCGCAGTCATGTGACCTAAATACGGAAGAAGCCGAAGCCTTGTTAGCGGTTCCCGAATCGAGCCTGAAGGAGCAAGTTTGATTACATAGGTAATAACAGTACCGAGAAGAAAACTGTCTAGTAAGTTGCCGTCAGCCATCTTGTTGATATTAAATTGGCGAGACTGGAAAGTTAATCTGCTGGCGAAAATATCACACTCTGTTGTCCCCTCTGCTCGGACTAGCCAGCGAGCAAAGCTATCTGCATCGAGTACCTGCGTGTGCGTTATCCCCACACAGTGGACTTTTGGCAGGCCAACAGGCTTGGTAGTAGACCCAGGTCCTGGGCAGTTCCGTGAGAAGGCGTGCACGACGCTCTTTACTATGGCACATAACGTTCTCAGCGGGAAGTATCCCGGATTTATGCGGACTAGTACTCCCACTGCCTGCCGATCCATGAAGCCTCTACGTAGAGCTACTCCGTGATAGTCCGTGATTATTGCTTATATCCTACAGTGTCTTACAGTGCTGAAGCGGTTCAAGCCACACGTATTGATCTTCCGATAAAATATGTATATTACACGGGGCTAGCAGGAATATATTGCATGGAAGGAAAGAATTTCCGCAGCACTTTTTACAACTCTCTAACTGTATGCTATAGAAAGCATTGTCTTGCAAAATTTCTGGCTATGGAAATGTTCATAGCCTTTACTTTTTAGTTCTAGATTTATTCGGTCTTGATCCTCTGCTCGCGTGTATTGGTGCTTTTGCGAAATTCTGCATGCAAGAGGCAATTTCCATGGCATACTAAGCAGAGAGTAAAGTGGCTCTGTTACATTCCAGAGCCTTGTATACATACCCCAGAAAGAGCCATGGCATGGTTTATCTGCCCATACAGGTAGTATCCGATACTACAAAGGCAACTTCATTATCGACATGCAATTACACTGAGTTCTGCTTACCGGCACAAGGTTACCTCCAGCTAAGTAATTCGCGATGGTATATAATTCCATCAACATATTTTTTTGTCAAAGAATATAAGAGACTGGAACGCGTATATAAGGGCCTATGGAATGGTACTCTAATGTTTTTATCAGCTCAAGGATTCGCTCTCTCCAACACTATCCCGTGTTATCTCAATAATCTCCTGGATTCTACTATTCGAGAATTCATTCAACTTCCGTGATGCCTCTCCCCGTTGAATTTAAACCTGCTAACATGTATGCTAAGTCCCCAGAAATGAGGGCCGAGATTCAGCGGCAGGTTCTCAAGTGCTACCAGGAGAACTATCTGGGTAAAGGGAAGATTTACGATAAGGCTGTCGTTATGTAAGTCTGGGCCATCTCTGATACAGTTTGAATGTACTAACTGCCCTCCAGTTGCAACTTTCATACCAGCACTTTTAGTGGCGACCCAAAGGAGCATTGTACGGTTCAGTTTCATTCTGGAGACAGCATGACTATTGAACACATCTACCATGAAGATGAATCTTAATGCGACTCCCCATAGAGACCGCTCAGGGTTATTGCGTTCCGAGTCCGTTCATGAACTATATATTATTAGTTCAGTAGGACGTGGGCATGCATTAATCTCTGGGGATTGAAGAAATTTTATTATTTATTGGATATGATCATGTAATTGAAAATCACTGTATGCAAAACGTTGTAGAGTAGCGTCAGATATCAATGTTACCCTGTGAACTGCGCATTATAGTGGGGGGTTCGTAAGAACATCAAGATAGAAAAGGAAAGGAAGAAACTTGATGAGTACAATATATTAATTGCCCAGAGGAGGTGTGCCCCATCCTTTCTTCACTAACACCTGAAGTCCGTTAAGTATCAAAAGGCGATGCTCTAAGCGATCCTTTATGTGACATTCGTGGACTCCGCACTTAAGCTCGCGGGGCACTTTGCCTAAGCCACGCTGCAAAGGCTTCTAGATATCTGGCCGAAATCTATTTCGCATGATTCCCACGTGCTGCTGGAATATTAATCGGAACAGCCGTAGCGCCACCTGATAGTGCAGCTTGCTGGACTTCCTGTAATTCGCTTTAATGACAAATATGCCAATGAAACAAATCTTTCATTCGCACACCCCTCTGCGAGCTCTAATGATCCATAATACTGTATACTTTCCAGGCCATTTTCAGGCATGCAGTAAGGACTATAACTGGAACCGCAGATGTAAGATTTGACGACAAGGTTATGTTAGCGGTATAAGTCGAAGACAAATTTGGAAATACAAAATTGATCAAGTGACACTATCCACGATAGGTATTTAGCAGTGGCTTTTGCTGATGGCTAGTAAGTAGGCGAGTCTACGAGGGTCTAAACACGAAACTAATTATTAGTGAAGTAAATATAATGATTATAATGTATATGTCTGGTAAGGGACGGTCCCACCTCTAGATCATCGTCCCCTTATTCTGCTTCTTGTCCACATTATAATGCTTCCACATACCCACCGCCGGAAACATCAACACCAAAATACAAGTCGCTGCAATAGCCTCGTACTTCTCCATATACCCCCAGGCATAATTGACCGCATCCCTAACCGCCGACCCAGGCTCATACTTCATCTGCGACAAATAACCCCCAGAGTACAACGTCTCGAACAGGTCCTGATCCTCCGCCGGCAGCGCCCTCCTCAACCCATCCGTGAACGTGTTGGTATAAATCGCCGCCGAAACCGCATACCCAATAGCGCCCCCAATACTATTGAACAGACCCAACATCGACAACAAGATTGGGATCCCATCCCTGTTCGACGCACACATCACCGCCATCTGCTGACCAATAACCAACATACCACCCGAGAACGCAATAAAGATCTGACACATTATTACGTACCCGATATCTGCGTCTTGACCGCGGAAATGAATCATCAACCCGGCACCCAAGAACATCAGCGGTGCCGCAAAGCACAGACATGAGTACTTGAATTCCTTGACCATGCGGATCCAGAAGCCGAAGACGGGGGACCAGACGCACGATCCGACGGTATAGATGGAGGTCATGTAGCCGGTTTTGGTCACGTCCAGGTTGTAGACGACCATTACGAAGTAGTAGAAGTAGCTGTCCCAGCAGTAAAAGCTGAAGTAGACGACTGCGGCAAGGAGGCAGGCGCCGAGGACGGTGCGGTCCCGGAGAAGGTCGTAGGGGATGAAGTGGACCCGGGCGCACCATCTCTCCCAGGCTGCGAAGACAAAGAAGAGAGCGAAACCGATGACTACTTCGGCGATGAAGGCGGCGTTATGGTATTCTGTTCGGCCATAACTAGCTAGGCTGAAGGGGAGGAGGAAGAGTACGAAGGCGGCCATGAGGATGAAGGCACCGATGACTGTCAAGATGATGTTAGAGTCTGTTCTTAGGTTTCGCAGCTTGTCTAGTAAGAGAGAAAAGATTACCATCGAATTCGTGAATGTAGTGGATCAGCGACTGGAACCAGGTCCGGCCATTGTCTTGGCGAACCAGAACACCGGTCTTGTAGGCCTTCCGCTCATAATATTTGAAGACGAAAATGAGGGGCGCGAAGACGAAGGGCTGGACTATGGCGAAGGCACCATAGGCCCAGCGCCAGCCCGAAGTCTTGATAAAGGAGTTGGCGGCAAGAGAACCGGTAAAGGCACAGCAGATGAAAGGCGTTGTGGAGAAGCCAAAAGCAAAGGCTCGATTGCGCAAACCGGACGTATCAGCAATGAAAATCTCCAGAATGAGGTATATAGCATCGTAACCGATCCAGTAGAAGACATAGCCAGCAGCGAAGGCATTGGGGCCATTGCATGCCGCGAGAATGATCAATCCAAGAACATAGACGATGACGAAGACGATCAGGCCTTCAGCACGTCCCCAGATTCCAAGAAGCTTTCCAATGGGTAGTTTCAGCACTCCACCAATGATGGTCGCTAAGATATAGGCCGTCGTGACTTGCGAGGCGTGGGAGAAATTCGAGTAAGCATAGTAGAGCACGTTGGTACTGATGTATTCGTGAAGCGCAAGCATGAAATAGCAGACCCAGATCCTGAGGATATCATTAGTACAGCTCTTCTATATGCTTCCTTGTAATTTCCATACCAGGCGTAAGTGCCGTAGATGGCTTTTTTGCTCCAGACCAGCGCAGCAGCCTCTGCCTTCTGCACTCCGATCGGGGCCTCCTGGGAAACCCCTTCAGGCTGGGCATCTTTTTCGGAGAGCCCCAGGTTAGCGGATGGACCATCTGTCTGGGAATTCTTCGGAAGCTGCTCTACTGGCTGAAGATCATCCACGACATGGTTGGTCTTGCGACCCTTAAGTCGGTCAACGACGACACCCATGATAGCTGGATGAGATATTATCTCTGCAGTGTGAGTAGATGAGTAATGTCAATGGGAATAGGAGTGAGAGAAAAGGGGAAGGAAAAGGGCCGATCGCGGGATGGTTATATAGTGGGTAGCATTTCCTCCCACACCCAACATCTCCCCTGTCAATCATCCATTCAACTTGGCTTTTGGGTCCGCATTAGCGCCAACATCAAACTTTTTTCTTTCTCCTGCTTCTATGGCTCATGTGGAGACTGCTCTTTGGGGCCAAAGTCTCTAGCATCATGGCGTGGCAACTAGGCTCGTGGTGTCACGCAGGAGCCACGCTTGCAGACTGGAGAGTGAGAGTCAGGAATCGATGATGAACAAATAAATGGGGGCCAAGCGATAAGCGCCATCAGATAATCAGGCCAATGCATCAGATAATCTCTGTTGTGGGGCTCACAGCCAATGATATTGATTATTAGCCGGCCAATGCCGGGTGTGATAATAACCTCTTGGCCAATTGCGGCTGTCTAGCCCGGATCATTTATGCCCAAGAGCCACATTCTTTTACAACGATTCCCCAGATTGGCCTAGCTAACCGGCTCCATTGGTCGGTGGACGTATTGAGTATCGCTTTCCGCGCTAGGAAAATTTTACCTCCCCGTGATTGATACTAAAAGCAGCCTGGTCGATCCTTCGATCCAGGGCTTGTGCGTGAAATCTCTGCTGTGTGGCTTTTGACAACCCGAAACATCCGATTGACATTAGAAAATCAACGTATTACCGTTGGAATCCTTGACGGTCAGGCCACTGGTGTTTGGCAGGTGGTGTGGCAGGATGTATCAGCAATCGGACTGTAATGCATGCTCTCGCACACCACCTACACCGATTGGTAGACTCCTGCTTGGCTCTCTCGTATCTCATGATCCATGCGGAAGCTTATGCCGGCATATCCGAACCTGAGCTGTCGTTCTTTTCGGAGCGCCCATTTGGGGGAAACACAGCGTGGTTTGATCAGCCAACAGCGGTCCAGAATCAGTCGCTTGGTACCCACATTGAATCGGCATACTCCGTAGTAACCTCACAGCCTTGCATATTACGTACCTTACTTCTACATGTCTTAACCCAGCAGTTGATTTTGGACGTGGCTTATCTGCTAACCCTGGACTGTAACGCACTATGATGGTGGAGCCCATTTACAACCCATGAACCCTTAAGACCCATAATTGGGGAGCCACAAAATCATTACAAATGGCTTACTAAATTAATGAAGCACTCTTACCACTCCTTTACTATTATCCATCATCCTTTCAGCTAGTGTTATCCAAGATGTATTCTCATTATGCCTTATCAATCTTATCAGGCTTAAACGATTAGGATCATTAGATCTTTTCTAGACTCCGGCCAGATGAAGGTGCGCTCTATAGCTATACAATGTATCATACTTTCTACTCTTTCCCTTTTACTTTAGCTCTCACACGGCAAAGTAAACGCATACTGTTCCATAATATATTAGCGCTTATTCTTTAACAAGGCAAAAGTGTATCCCAGCATCTGTCAAAATAGATTGCACCCTGGATATCTCCGGGGGAGGTTGTTACCCTCATTTATTTCACCGATTACGAGTGGGTGAAGTGCTAGGGAGATGATCACATTATGGTCGTTGACTTGGGGAATATACATGTCGCAAAGTCTGGGGTATAGCTCCGTTCAATAGTGATGCCTAGTTTATGGAGCGCAGAATGGTTGAGTCGCCAGTGTAGTAGAAAGGGAGAGGGGTGTCCATGACAGGGCTGTGGTCACATGATACCATTTCTGGAATGGACCGAACAAGCGCTTGCCCACCAACGGGGCTGCGGATAATTAGTAGGATTGCTAAGTGTGATCTTTCTAGATGTTCGGTTTTCCTTGGGTGGAGCTAAATGGCCTACGTGCTGATCAGGGTCATCACAACCCAACATTCCAGGATCATTTGCCGATCCCCGCACATTTTCGTGCTGATGCCTAAGGCAGGTAGTAATTGAGTGTCACCCAAGATGCCTCGGGGATCCATATCTGACACAATAAACGCCATCTCGGTATGTTTACTGATTACTTGCCCTTTTAGTGGCTGGTATTGACGGGCTTGTCGTCTAGACCGCATGTTTTCATGGTCGCTGTTTCACTGGCACAGGAAAGTGAACCCAGACAATATATATTTACCAGATACAATCGAGGGGCAACTTATCGGGGAACGGGGAGCGAGCCACAAGCAGGAAAAAGAGCCTAAAAATGACTTACTGAAGGGATAGAGAGGTCAAAAATAGATAGGAGCACTAGCCAAACCATAATAGACAGATTTTGGGCAGGACATATACTAGTTACTCTGAGCAGAAGTGTTCACGATTGACGACAGAATGGGATCAATTCTGGCTGAGTTTAGTGGTATATATATAGATGAAATGACGAGTACTAACAGATAACCCTTGATGGTCTAGTTGGTTATGGCGTCCGGCTGTAATGGTTAATTGTAACCGGAAAATCCCTGGTTCGATTCCGGGTCGAGGGACATCTTCTTTTTTGCCTTTTTTTTTTTTCTTTTTACCCGCCCCGCCCACTTCCATATTCACCTCGAAGTCCAAGGCGCTGAAATTCGAACTAGAAGATATGTTACACTCCCATTTATCTACGTATTGCTTCTCTACACATGCAGCTGAAATAAAGCGATAAACGAAGCTTCTGAAAATAATGGCAGACCCAGTAACCGTTCGTCACTGGCCTCGGAGACAATGGCATCATTGAGCTTTCCGGTCAGGCGACATAATGGCTGCGCCTCGATTGCAGTGTGGAGGTGGTTCAGCGCCACGTCCTCAAGAGTCCAACAATCGAGCATAGAGAAAGACCGCCACACTCCGGAGTAGACAATGCTCTTGTTCAGGTCCAGGTAGCCCGACCCAAGCCAGTCCGATTCCAGATCACGTGAGCGGATCGGAGAACAATTTGGGTCTCCGTTCATAGTTATTTAGGGAGTCATGAAAGCTTTGATCGAACAACCATTGCTCCACCAAGAACATTCACTTCCTAAGTGTCCCATTACTTCCTGACGTATATCAGTAGTCATGGATAAAGATAGCCATGTCGTGATTATCGGTGCAGGCGTATTTGGCCTCACCACAGCCTACCAGCTCGCCACCGAGGGCTACAAGAACATAACGGTCCTTGACCGACATATGCCCCCAGTAAGTTCTGTTATGCACCGTGAGTGTTACATCAGCTAATCAGTCCAGGTTTCGGATGGATCCAGCTCTGACATCTCTCGTATAATTCGATTTGATTATGCCGACGATGACTACTTGCGTATTTCTCACGCAGCCTATTTGAAATGGCAGGAGCCCAAGTACCGGGGCATCTTCTACCCCAGCCCGTTTATTCTAACAGGAAGCATGGGCCCCGTCAAGGACTCATGGATGGAGAGGACCAAAGCAGCTCTCAACAGATATAACCTTCCATGGACTCACGTAACCGACGCGGACCACGCGAAGCGGTTACACCCAGTCCTTAGCGGAAAATTAGCCGCACCTCCGTTCTCTGGGTACCAAAACAACCAAGCAGGATGGGCAGACGCCAACAAGGCTATCAGTCAGCTTCGTGATGATTGCTTCGAAGCTGGGGTTTCGTTCATCTGCGGCCGGCGGGGTACGGTTGTTGGGTTTGACACCGATTCCGACAAGAATATCAAGGCCGTACGAACCCTCATTGGAAGCCCCGTGTCGGGAGATCACTTCATTCTTGCAGCTGGTGCATGGGGATCTAGCCTAGTTCCCATGTACAACTCTACCATTGCTACTGCTCAGGTCCTGGGATTCATGCGTCTCACACCAGAGGAGGTGAAGAAGTACGAAGAGCTTCCGATTTACATCAACTTCTCGAGTGGCTGGTTTAACTTCCCTCCTCATGAAGATACTAGCCTACTGAAGATGGCTGTTCACGGGTGGGGATACACCAGGACCCCCAAGGAGGGAGAGCTCACCCTCGCCAAGGGTAACATCTCGACTCCCCCGTTGATCCCGCCTCGTGAGCGTATCAACTTTGTCCCAGCGGATGGCGAGCACAGACTCCGGGAAGGACTGCGCGAGATTCTGCCCGAACTAGCTGACCGGCCTTTTGAGAAGCTGGCTCTCTGCTGGTATACGGATACCCCGACCGGTGATTTCATCATGGACTACCATCCGGATTTCAAGAACTTGTTTATTGGAGGTGCGGGCAGTGGACAGTGAGACTTCCCTTTTGTATCGAATTCGTTTTTGTGATCAAATGCTAATGTTCCGTGCGCAGTGGATTCAAGTTCCTACCTGTCCTGGGTGAATACATGTCGCGGGCGATCAAACGGGACCTACCGGAGAACCTCGCTCAGAAGTGGCGATTCCGGATGGAATACCAGAACCAGGACGATACTTTTCTGGGTGATGGGAGCCGCGCAGGACCTGCGAGACGGGAGTTGACTCCTTATGAGAAGGCTAAATTGTAAATTGTCATTGCCTTCGCATGGTGAAGATTGTAAATATGAGGTTGATTAGTTACGAAGTTAGCGATGGAAGATGGTACTTGAACAGGTTCCTTTAGAGCCATATTCAACCAAAGTTGCATTCCTCCATCTGAGTCAAAAGATAAGAAATCCAAGCGAGATCGCCACTAGCCGGAAATAAACTAGTCCCGAAAGATAAGCACGTGGCAAAACTTCCGCTCACGTGGTCGGCAAAACGCATCTCGGAATTTGCCCCGACGCCGAAATGGATCGGCTACTTCCCCGGCTTATGGCAGGAGTAGATGGCGGAATGTCAATTTATCGATAGCATGGATCGATCCTCTGAGCCCCGAGAACGGAGTCGACAGGCCTGCGAGCCATGTCGGTAAGGTCTCTTGCTCATGAGGAAATGGCCAGACTTGCTGACTCTATGACAGACGCAGAAAAACGAAATGTCCTGGAGAGAGGCCGGTTTGCTCAACCTGCCAAAGATTAAACCACCAATGTGTTTTTTCACTCAGGGACCGAGCAAATGTCACATCTGGCAGGGTGACAAAAGCGTATGCGTCTGTGAGCCATTCTGCAGCCAGAACGCACCTTGATCCTAATGTCAGACTAGAAGAGCTACCCAAGATCGGCTACGGATCCTCGAGTCACAGGTTAATGATTTATATGGTGCGCTATGGTGCGTATATCCTTTACCCTACATATATGTCCCTGTAAAATCGACTGATATATTGTCAGTGCACGCTCCAGCAGAAATGGCGAACCATCACCAGGGACTCCTGAGAGCAATAGTACCTCGCAGAGAGAGCTGGACTGGCAGGTTCCCGTGCAAGAAAGTCCCAGTGATATGTCTACCTTCTCACCAACAAAGTAAGTGTCCTAGTGCCACCTAAAATCGGTATCTTGGCTAATTAGATAAGTCCACATCCACCCACAGAGACATTGCAACACTTTACAGAGGTGTACCGAAAAGTGCTACACCTGCAGCCACTACCGCTGTTCAACATGAACACCTTCCAGTCGGACCTGGCTAAAGCGCCAGACTTTCTCCTATGGAGTTTCTTAACGCTTATACTACCATTTTCGAGTCATGAATTCTACCACGGCAGGGAGATAGAAGCTCAGAAATTCTATTCCCAGTCCGCCGAACAGGCAGTTGTGAAAATGGCCATCGAGGGCATACCACAAGTGGAAGTTCTGCAGTCGCTGTGCTTGCTAGCTCTACGGCACATCAAAGGTACGCATTTCCACATGAACCTGAAGACCTGTTCTAATCCCCGAATAGAAGGCAAACAAGCCCAGGCCTGCATGACAATCGGAATGGCATCCCGACTTCAAGCATTCCGAACCCTACAACACAACAACACCAACCAAACAGAAACCAGAGACCTCACAATGTCCCGCTGCCACTGGAGCATACGCATCCTAGAAAGCATTTTCACACCACAACTCTCCATCCCATCTCCACCACAAGCCCCAACATCCCCCGAATATCCCTACCCGCCCAGCGCACCCGTCCCACCCCCACTCCCCTCCGCATCACCCACCCAAGCCGACATTTTCGACACCACTGACCCAACCAATGACCTTGGAATAGTCGCATACGGCATCCAACTAATAATCATCTGGGGCGAAACAGCCTCCTACCTCCACAACATCCGCACGAATCCTAACCTCAACGAAGAAACCCCCTGGTCCCTATCCTCCACCTACTCAAAGCTCAACCACAGACGCAACGAACACGAAACCCAACTCCCAGAATCCCATCTCCTCCGCAACGTAGCCTTCACCAAACGCACCCGCGCCGAGATATCTACCCACCAGGAATACTGGACCTCCTGGATCTCAATGCAGATCTTCTGCCACGCCCTCGTCGCAATCCAGAATCACCCATTCATCCATCTTGTCATATTACGCGGAAATCGCGGCGTCTCCCAGTCCCGCCTCTTCCTCCAACAAACAGTCGACCACGCCTTATTTCACTCTGAATGGGTATTTCGGCTCGTCCAGGCATGGGAGAACTTCGACCTACCGCTCCACGACCCATTAATAGCCCATTTAGTAGCAGCTACTGCTTCTATATCATGGATATTCCAGTTCGCGAGGGACAGAGGAATTGGAGAAAAAGCACGAGGGCATCTCGTCATCGCAGAGAGACTGTTATCAAGAATGTCAACGGTCTGGCCGCACGTTTCGCATAGGCTTAAGACCCTCCATGCACTTCAGACGTCGGCATCTATGGCGAGTACGAACCCGTTTATATCTTCAGAGCATCAAGGTGCAACGATAACGAAAGGAACGACGATCACTATCCAGCCATTGCTGTTCTGGGATCTACTCGATCCGAAAATCTGTCCAACGGAAACGCCGGGATCATCGGGACCGGCAGCTCCGGGCGCTAGGATGCGTGTTACGACGCAGTTTATGCATCCGCTTAGTGAGGATGAGCCGTCGGTAGGGCAGGAAGAGAGGGGTGTGGGTGGGGTTGGTGGCAGCGGTGTGGGGTTCATGCCGGATGTTCATGCGCATGAGCTGGAGCAGTTATCATTGGATGAGTTGTTTGGGCAGTTGGGAGATGATGAGTTTACTTGGGCGCTTTGAGTGCTTCGTTATGTATGTGTTATGGAGGTCTTATGGTAGTCTACGCCGGTTATGCTATGTATCATGGAGCATTGAATAGAAAGTAGCAGAAAAAGGTTTTGATACATGTAAAAAATGTATTATCACATAATTTGATAAGCTAAGAAGCGAATATAGTGCATAGAATGTCAATGTCTCGTGACAGACGGACGGACAGGACATATTAGCTATGTCTGGTCCAGTGAAACGGGAGCTCTGCTCCACAAGATGCATACAAGCGGCACGCTGCGGCGCGCCATGATCCTCATCTAGTAAGGAATCTGCTGGTGGAAGTAGTCCATCATGAACTTAACTTGGTCAGGGTGAGCAATGGGAACATTGCCGAAGTAGTTACCCAGCTCCATGACGATCTGGGTGCCGTTGGGGCTGTTGGGGCTCCAGCGAGGCAGGCTGCCCTTGCCAGTGTAAGAGCCACCCTGGTTAGGGTTGAGGGTCTTGGCAAAGTTGGCCCAGTAGGCGGACATCTTCGCACCGATCTCGTAGTCGACATCGGTGAAGGGGTAGGTGTCGGCGTTGGCGTAGAGAGCGTTCAGGGCGTACATGATCTCAGACTGGTGGAAGGCACCCTGGTCCTGGCCCGGAGGAGCGTGGGTCCAGTAGTAGGTGTAGAAGTCGGACTCGGCGGCCTTGTACCAGTCGGTGGCGTAGGCCCAGGAGCCAATAAGGGAGGCATCACGGGCGGCGGCGTTCCAGGAACGGTCAGCGGTGCTCTGGTTGTTGTCGGTGGGGTAGAGCTTGATGTAGCGGTCGAAGAGGTCGCCGTACTTCAGGGAAGTGTAGTTGAGGTATTCGTGGACGGTGTAGTCGGTGGTGGTAGAGGCGCCGGACTCGTCCTTGGTGTTACCGGTGATGACGGGGACGTCGTTGGCAGGGCCGTTGATGAGGGTCTCGAGGTAGGTGGAGGGAAGGACGTAGTCGTCCAGGACGGGCTTGAAGATCAGGGGGTAGCCTGCGGAGAGAGCAGTAACCCACCAGATCCAGGTGCCGTTGACACGGTCCTGAGAGCCGACGAGGAGGTCCTCCATGGAGAGCTCACGCAGCTCGGCGACGGTGGAGACGTTGTGCTCGCTCATGTAAGATGTACCGTGGGTAATGGCGGTAGACATGTTGACGTAGGAAGTAGCCAGCCCGGCAAGCATGGGGTCGTAGGGGTAGCGGATACCAGACTCGGAGATACCACCGTGGAAGTAGCCGGAGAAGAGAGGGCTGTTGACGGCGTGGTAGACCTGGGAAGAACCGAAGGACTGACCAGCAACAATGACACGGTCAGGGTCACCACCGAAGTTGGCGATGTTCTTCTGAACCCACTTGAGAACCTCCAGTTGATCCAGGACACCATAGTTGCCAGAGGTGTTGTGACCGGTGGCAGCAAGACCCTCAGCGTTGAGCTCGGGGAGGGCGAGGTAGCCGAAGGCATCGTCACGGCGGTTGAAGGAGATGAGGATAACATCCTTCATGGCCATACCGCCACCATACCACCAAGCATTATCACTGGTCTCGTCGGAACCCTGGTTCCAAACAATGACGGGAAGCTTGGCGTCGGCCGAGGCAGCATTGGTCCAGATGTTCAGGCTGAGGCAGTCCTCGCTGATATAAGTCTCGTAGTTGCTGGGACATGCAGGGCCAAAAGAGGTGGCGTTCAAGGTCGTGTTCCAGGGCTCACGGGGCTGGGGAGGCTTCCAGCGGTTCTGGTAGCCAGTGTCGGCGGCGAAGGGGATACCCAGAAAAGCGGTGACATTGGACTCGGTGGTACCGAAGTACTTCTCGAGAACAGTCTCGTTGGTGAAATACTTGAAGCCCTTGACAGGACCGTAGTTTGTCTGGATGACCTGATCCCATAGCTGGGCCTGAGCGACAGCAGCGCCCAGGGCCACAGCGGCGAGGCCCTTGGTAGTGAATGAGGGCATGCCGGAGAATGCAATGAAAATGGAAAGGAAGGATGGAGATGATGATGAGGGAAAAAGAGTAGCAAACTGGGTGGCGATCGGCATATATATAGGTTCGATTCGAGGTGCTTCTGCAACAAGCGTGGCCAAGGATGGAAATTGAGACCCACCCGGAAGAGACAATGGAATGAGCCTAATGGATCTCAAGCAGTGGAATGATGAAAGTCCTGCCGTTCCGATAAACCCGAAGGTGGTTTGAGTGCGACAATGTGTTAAACCTCTACGGGATGAAGTTTACCCATGTGGAGACGTTCGATTGACTACGCCAACCGATGACGACGGGACAGGAAAACTAGCATCGACGAGACCGTTGAGAAGTTGCGAGAAGAATACCCGTCTCAGATACATGAGGACGGTAGACATTCTGGGAGAGGTGGCGGAGAACACTGCCAGTTCTGCAGGCCGAGGCCGAGGGCAGCTAATCTTCCTTGTATAGTTTCCTCCGCACCCCTGCCGATCAGAGAGGGCTCGAGCTACAAACTACGTGTGATACTGCGACTACTATCGTGTAGTCTATCTATAGTAGAAAGGTAGATTCTCGGTACTTATTCTTAACTGGTATGCTTATGTGCATATTGTGATCTAAAAAGAGTATTGAAGATGTCAGCAGCACAGCACGGCCAACTCCCTGGCAATTGAACCCTGACCGTGGGAACTTGCAGATTGCCGGGACTGAAGATTAATAGTGTAGAGACCCTCGGACTGTTCAGCACCTACAACGTAGCTGGGATACTATTGTTTATTAGGACCCACGTTGGCCGCGCGTTTCAGTCTGGGGTGCTGCAGACTTCCTGGGTTTTGCTGAACAAAAGAGGGTAAAAGTGATGATGCGAACCCGAAGAATGATCGACAGGAAGCCTACTGATAATGGCATGTGCGGCCGAGGCTCCCCGCAAGAAGGAAGAGGGTTGGACAAACCCTGAAGTGGATCCGAGTGGATGCGAAGGATACCTCCGAGCTCCCGCGCGGAGTCTCGCAAACTCACCCCAAATCGGGTATCGCCCGGCCGATTCCGGCAACAAAGTCTGGTTCATCTTCACCACAACGCTGTCTATTTACGGGGAAGAATTCGCTCAACTTGACCTCCACTGCGGCCTATCTTGAGCATAGGCTTGTGTGTATACGTGTTGTCACTACGATGGTCATCTAGTGTTGTTTCGCAAGCCTGTTGAGAGATTAAGGGTGCAATACGTCAAGGTATCACGCTGTCTCGGACATAAGAACTCGTCAACTTCGCGAAGAGCGGCTATTACAAGTAGCTATGTTTGTGTGTGTCGGTTCACACTTCCCCATCGAGATCCACGCATGTCCATGTCACAATGTGAGTGACCTTAGGCTTGAGATCTCATCGGCTACTTGGCACAGACGAGAAGGGGCTTGAACCCCTCTTTGGCACGCGAACTAACTATGGACCGCTGTTCTACGATCGAAAAATATTTCGAGTGTTGAATGACGTTTGAGCTACTATCTAAAATCAGTCTCCATCCCCACGAAATTGGACTTCGTATACTGCTGTGAATTAGTCCCAAGCTAATGTTGCTACGCAATGAACACATTGGACAGCGTCTAGGGCTGAGGGATCTCTCATTCAATCAGAACATGATAGAGCCATGAAACACGGGACTAGTCTTCGGCGGAAACAAAGTAATGCAAGGTACCGGCGAGCGGGACGTCCTCCCTGTCAGTTGTTGAGAGTGGAGCAGGCCCATTCGCTTAAATCATAAGATCATAAGGTGACAACCTAAATGCCGCTTATTGTCTATACATAGTAGCTAAGTCACCTCTTAGCGCGCAAAAGGAATTATGCTTATATGAAAGTGTGCGTGTAGCTTTAGGGTTGATCTAAAGGAAGAGCGCCAGTCCTTCGCCAGCAAAATGTCTTGAGCCAAGAAATGACTGAGAGATCTCAGTTTCAAGGTGTGAATTACCTTACCTTGACTGCCATTTTCACTAGTTGTATAGGACAATCATGGCTTTGATACACGCTGTCATAAATGATTTGATATGTCTATATAATATGCCCCATTAGATTATCCCTGCTTCCATTCTGAAGTGTTCTAAATGACTTTCAACGTCAATCAACTCTCAAGATGTAAGCTGCTATCACTCACCTAAATTCACCGAAAAGGTCAGGTGAATTATTGGTATATTTGGTAAGACAGATATAGTTCAGAGCTATTCTGGACCTTGGTTTCCACACAATGGCCTGCGATTCCCCGGGGAGGGGGCGTTCTATTTGTTTGTATAAACCATTACCCTAGGCAACCCGAGATTGTCCAGATCCCTGTACCTCCACACTAGACTACCAACACAGAGTAAATAAGGAAGATCTGTACTCTGACCATTCCGAACCATTGTATGTCATTACTCATAGCCTTGCTGAGCACATCACACATTGATCACATGCTTCGCAAACGAATTTCACAGTCAGGGGCCCGCGTTGAATCCCTGTTTCGCATATTTCCACGCCACTTAAATACCCGTGGTCGGTAGACTTATCCTAATATACCTTCACGTTCTTGAAGATATACCAATCACCAGATATTTTATCTTGACATTAAAGCTGTATCTACGAAGATTTGAGAGAGTTCACCTAGTTCTAGAAGATATATAGTAAGATAAATCACTGCAACACTACGACTAGGCGAGCGTATTGCAATACTCATAAGCTACAGGATGGGCAAATAGATGCTTTATGTATATAGCCAATTAGATGGATCCATCTTTCAGGCTGTTTATGCCTCACTTTGGCTTGATTATTTGCGGCCTGTCTGCAGGGATAGTCAACTATGGCATGCCGCTGGATGAATCACAAGCAGCTGCAAGGTTGCATCTCGTGATGTACTGGACAGGGCAATTATGCGGGAATGAGGAGTCGAGCATTACAGAAAGGACCATTCTAGATTGCCATCTCTGAGACTTGAGCTGAGACCGGCAATTCCGTAAATTAATCACAGTCAAGGTGGTCAAAGTCATGATAGTTGCCTGATGTGTCCGAAGTTATCTCTCTGTCATGGATAAAGAACACAACCATCTGATCCTTCTGTCATCACTTCTTCTACCACATCACAAGTCATGCTAGCAACCTCATCTCACATACAGTATTTCCGACTTCAATTCACCATTTCCACTGTCACTGGAACCTTCACACGGGCGTAGATTAACAATTCAGTCGATGCACGCTTTACAATCAGAGGTCCCGATGGTACAGAAGCGAGACGTACCCTATACGTCAATGCAGAAATTCCAGACTACGGGAAAGCGCAAGCCAAATTGTCTTACAAAATTCATGAGGTGGTCTGATTGGCATACGAGGATACGAATGCCACGTCGGTAAAATGAATTTTTCAATTGCTATTGAGGACGGACACAAAATTGAGGGCGATATACACCCAAGGATCGACCAAAATATATTTACCATTGGCAATGTAATATGGGTAATCACTTTGTAATGATCAAGGTACGTACATTTGCTGACCTGAGTCAGTTGGCACAGACTCTAACAGGACTCTTTTACTTAAGGTTTTGTAGGGAAGACATGCAAATATTTGGCTGTCCCGAAAAGCAAGTTGACAAGGGATTCCACTTTCTTGATACAGCAATCCCCAGTGCAGATCTTCTACCTATTTTTCGAGGTATTCCCCTGTACTTCCATGCGAATGTAGAGGTGACTATTTTTTGGTGCAACCTGATTTTATCCCATTGAATACTAAGCCTTTTATTTATTTCTACCTCGTTTTTCCTGGTTATTCCTGACAATTGTCTTATTCTCCTTGCGGAGTGCACTTTTACTCAATTGTTTTACCAAGAAGCTCTAATTGACTTGAGGCTATGCGCTCTAGTCAATGGTCTTCTTCTAGAGGTATCAATATTGCATTCAGTAGTCTTGTAGCCGTTGGCTTGAAAAATTTCCCATCAATAGTAATAATCTTGAAGTTGAAAAACGATCTGGCTGTTTGAAGGTGTGGGTTGAGTGAGTGCGTTGTATTAGATTTCAGTAGTGGTTTGGGCCTTCAGGGGGATGGAGAATGAACGAGCAGGGTGAAGATAGACCGGCATGAATGAGCACTAAGCCCCGAAAAACATGAAGAGCAAAAAAAGGACACAAAAACATACAACAGAAGGGATTCACTGGTGGTCACCCACCCAACTACTAACCTCCCGGCGTGTGGCTTAAGTACGGCTGAGCGGACGGGAAGCCCTGTTTTCCACACCCTGTGGTCGTATGTACTTACTTTCGGTTATATGCAGGTTATATGTTAATTTCTATAATCTTTGCTGCCTAATTCCTGCTGCCGGTTGACGATTTGGGTGGATTGTTCGACGTCTTCCTATGGACAAGCACTTCTTGAATCTGCCTTGCTTCATCGAGGATGGCGCGCAGACTGACCTTCGAAGAATGAGTATCGTCCATAGTATCTGTCCGGCAATGATCGAGGAACTCAGATGAGGCAACGAAACTGCTCCAGCCAAGAAAAATTACTCCTAAAAAACCTCAGGGATCTTTCTCATAGCATCTCATCAATTTTCTTCTAAGCATGGTCAACCGCTGGGGCCCAGTAAGACATCTTCAACTGAATATATCATCAACACTAAGGGCGCGATCATGAGTGCCGCATAGACCGGGATGGCAGAATCCGGCTGCACCACCATCCTGCACGGAGAAAGAATCAGCGAGGGACGATCTCCTGACTTCATATCCTTGTTGATCTTCATGGCCATTTGGCAACATCTAGATAGGTCTGCGGAGAACAGTAGCTCCCCCAAGATTGCCGAAAGGTCCTCCGCCACAGCAGGATTAAAGCAGGATACTACTAAATTTGCTGTTGGAACAGATACCAAGTAGACCAAAGGAGAAATCCCTCTTTTGGTTACTGGTATTGTCCTGGTTTTGTATGTTCTGACATTTTCCCTCGCTAGCGACGGTTCTCTTCCTCTGCAAGCCATGAGAGTGGATAAATTCATTCGCGTTGGGGACGCAACCGACCCACTTGATGAACTTCATAAGGTTCCTGAGATATTTTGAGGTGCATTTTCTGCTTGGCTCGGAAGTTCCGTTCATTTTGTGACCAGGACACGTTGACGTCTATTCTTTTGAAGTGGACCGCTGCTCAGCTCCTGTTTACACAGTCATTGGGAAAGGGTATCCCCACCCGGTAATTTGTGGCAAGGCTTTCGAAGGAGATGGGCAGAGTTAGGTCACCGTTTGCGCTTTATTAGACTCTAACCGAGGTAGTCCGTTTATATAACGCGTCCTCATAGTGTGTGATTGCCCACAATATAAAGACACCTTTAAAAGGACGTACGAACAAAGCGGTCTCCGTGTTTTCGTTAAGTTTATTCTTTTCTTCTTTTATATCGTAGTCTATGAGCAGTACATACAGCGCCTAATTCATCAACTTACACAATTCGAAGTTTCTGTAAAATACTCTTTCCTGGATAGAAGAGTAGTTTTAGCCAGCCTGTCATACAGTCCCGGTGAATTATCCTTGTCTTTGGTGCTCTTGTCCATACTAATTCATCGTTAAGGGGCAGTGCTGCGCATGGAAACATGCTGAAAGGGTGGTCAGCACGATCGAGTGAAGAATGGCGCAAAATTGGGCGATCGACCTGCCAGTAAGGCTTTCTGATAGTGAGAGTCTATAGATATAGCGTTGTATTAGTAATGGATATCATTCTTCGACGAATAAGTTGTCGAGGCCATATCTGGAACGCGGGGGAGATGCGGGAGACAGTATGGAAGGTGGTTCCGCTTGATATGACTATCAATTGTGCCCCACAAAACTATCTTTCTGTTTTTGCGGAACAAGCTGCCTCATTCATCTGTTTCCCCGCATTTTCGTATCCGACGCCCTGAAGGCTGTTACAACGTAATCTATTGTTCTATAGGGTTGTGCCAGGACTTGACTATGCCTAGGAGTGTGCCCGATAAATATTGGACGGCCAATTCTCAGATTCAACCATTCTGACACTTGTGCTCTTATATGCCAAAATCCAGCCTGCCATGAAGAAACAATTAAGTCTTGATAATAGTCCGGAAGACATCCTATCAGCGGAGTCACAAGCTGGCGAGCTCTCCTTCTTGGAACCAATCCAGGATGATGCGGTATTCGGTGAGATTCGCGAAGGAGACACCAATTATCGTAACGTGAGCTCCCTCATAGTGTCTCCGAAAAGCTGGCCTGTACTAACGAAGCCCAGGTGAGCTGTATAGGAACCGTTGCCCTTATGTTGAAAGTGCAAATTGGCCTTGGAGTTCTCACGATACCCAGCTGTTTCGACATTCTTGGGATAATACCTGGAGTTATTGTTCTGCTTGCAATTGCAGCCACGACAACCTGGTCGAATTGGATGGTGGGCGTGTTCAAAATACGCCATCGTGAGGTCTATGGCATCGGCGATGTTGGAAAGATGCTCCTTGGGCGCGCTGGGTACGAGCTGTTCGGCGGGGCTTATATCCTATGTGAGTGATTATGGTGCTTAATTTAATCTGGCTTGTGTCCTGACCTATTGCAAGACTATATCTTCACTGGTGGATCTGCTCTCTTGAGTATCTCGATCGCCTTTAATGCGCTCTCTGATCATGCAGCATGCACTGCCATTTTTGTGGCTGTTGCAGCCATCATTGGCTTTGCCTTCTCTAGTATCCAGACTCTTGCCCGTATAAGCTGGCTCGCCTGGATAGGTGTATCGTGCGTTATCATTGCAGGCAAGTGTGTTTTTGCAGATGCGGACTTGGATTTGGTCTAACCATTGCCTAGTATTTATTGTAACGATCGGTGTCGGGGTCCAGGGCCATGCACCAATGACTGCAGGTGTCATCCCAGAATCCGACTATAAGCTCTTCGGCAGCCCAAGCTTTGTTGAGGCCATGACTGCCGTGTCCACGATAACTTTAGCCTACGCCGGGGCCCCAGCATTCTTTAACGTCGTCTCCGAAATGCGTGATCCGCATCTCTTCACTAGATCCCTCACTATATGCCAAGTTATTGTCACGGCAATCTACATAGTGGTCGGAACAGTTGTATACTACTACTGTGGTTCCCATGTAGCCTCACCAGCTCTTGGCTCTGCTGGACCCTTGCTCAAAAAGATCAGTTATGGTTTTGCGCTACCAGGGTTGTGTGTTTCTGCAGTCCTATTTCTTCACGTGAGTCTTCATTCCATTTTAGTCCCTGATTTAATACCCATCTAAGGCCCCCGACCATATACAGTTACCTTCCAAACACATCTTCATGCGCATTCTCCGGGGCTCTAGACACCTTACTGAGCCGACCCCAACGCATTGGATCACCTGGATAGGCTCTACTTTCAGTATAACTACAATCGCGTACATTGTCGCCAGCAGCATTCCCGTATTCAGTGATCTTGTATCACTTGTTGGAGCTCTTCTGGCCACATCATTATGTTTCCAGCCTATGGGGTTTATGTGGCTGTACGATAACTGGGGACCCGGCAAGCGAGAGAAGACTATGAAGTGGTGTTTATGTGTGGCTTGGTGTGTGTTTATAATCCTAACTGGGGTCTTCTTGACGATCGGGGGCACTTATGCTTCGGTAGTGAGCATTATACAGTCTTACCAGGAGACCGGGGGATCCTCTGCTTGGTCTTGTGCCGATAATGATAATTAAGTAACGTCCAGTCTTTATGGATATATGCAATTGATGAGTTGAGAATTGAGAGGGAATTCTGTAGCATAGGCTGTTACATTGGGTGGTGTTCATGCTTTCCTTCACCCTTGTTCACGCTCTGTAGCACACGGAATAACTTGTGGGCATCTTAGTATCCCGAATACATCCCATATTCTGGAATGCCACCTAGTCTGATAAGTGAAGCCCAGGGTAAACACAGCCTCCGGATTATACTCCAGCCTGCAGCAGTGGAGGAATGCGAGCTGCAGCAAGACTTGCCGGATTGGAAACTCCCGCGGAGCCACTTGCCGTTTCCGCTGGAGATATCAACCACCCTTGATAAGATAAGGTTCGGCGTTCCATGATATCCTGTGTAATCGCTGGACTAGAGATGAAGACTGATACGAGGCAGTAAATTTATCATCAGTGTAGAGCGACCAATGTGATCTTGCTTTCAGCAGCAATATGTGGGCCTTTGATCCCGTTGTCTCCACCGTGGTCTGTTGTGGTGATTGCAGGGTCAAACATGAGTTAGTAACAGGGAAAAAAGAGCATATAACCCTTTTAAAAGTTACTCCAAGCACATACGACCATAGGGTGTGGAAAACAGGGCTTCCCGTCCGCTCAGCCGTACTTAAGCCACACGCCGGGAGGTTAGTAGTTGGGTGGGTGACCACCAGCGAATCCCTTCTGTTGTATGTTTTTGCATTTCATTTTTGAAATCATTCATTCCTATGTGCACAGATGATATATACCATGGAATAAACAAACCATTTGCATTGTGGCCATGTGAAGTATGCGCCAGGCATAAGTTACAAAGCCTCAGAAAGTAAAGACTGACGCCGGGGGAGTGATATCACGTGTGGACACGCATCCATAACAGATCAATGATTGATCCTGTCACTCATAAGCGAGTGGGCTCAAAATACGGCCCAGATCGCTGGAATGACGCTTCGCTGAGTTGATCAATCTTCATAACACCCTCTAGGAGTTGTAGGGCCATTGCGAAGCCTGCGCCTCGCCCAATGTCTTGAAGACGGCGGATGACCCACTTCCTGGATTTACGTTTGGTGACGGGAGACTTTCCAACCATATAGAGGGTCCAGATCAAAGAATAACCGCCCGGCACGCTGGCAGTTGACGTCAAATTATAAGAGACATGTTGCCCAGATACGAGCGATACATAACCGAGCATCTGTGGAACGGTAGCCAGCATGTCCTCCCCGAGACTTGTCATGATTTGTACTGTCTCTTGGTACTTCGCTTCCAGGGTCATTCGCACCACTGAAGGAAGTTCGGTGGCCAAAACCTTCATCAAAATGGAATATAGAATCTCGGAGACGATCATTCGGATACAACGTGCATTGTTCCAGACTCGTATCGCCCAGGTGGATTGGTAGACGTCGAATCGACCCTCGTGAAAGACTTCGGGGTCTGCTGTTGGCTCATAGATTCTTGTGTAGGGGTCTGCTAGGCTGATAATTTCAAAGACGCGCCGAAACTCTTCCTGAAGGATAATCGCCTCTTCCAGCTTTTCCGACCATGAGACTTTCGATTTGTTTTGTGTGACGCTGTAGAGGAGGTTTACACACTTGGTAGCTGATACTCCGAGGAGCCAGAATGGACTATAAGCATCGGCGTGCTTGGATGCCTCTCCCTGCAGCGCCAGCAAGTCCTCCGGAAACGGTTGATTGGCGTGTAGACAAGTGATCACCGTGTCTGCGCGTACTTGGTTGAACATAAGTGTTGCGGCTGTACTAGTGAATTGGCTCTTGCCGCGGAGAACCACCAGTGCGGCAGCTCCTCGGACATGTCGCACCCACGACTGGAAATTGGTGACGTGCTCAAATACCCCTAGCGAGATGACAGACATCAGGGTGCTGTCTTTGACAGAATCAACAGGTGACGCCAATGCCGTGTTAACATTTGCAATTGCCTCGGAGTATTTGATGCGTGCGTGCCGAGCCAGCTTGGGTTGTTGATTGGAATTGGCCAGTGCCACGAGGCCCACCGCCGCCATGCTGGTCACCAGTGTGTAATGCTCCGCCTCGGCATTGTAAACCGCGGGGATATAGTTGAAAAATCCACGTGAGGGAGTCTGGTTGTTAATGACAAAGTTGTGAAGGAAATAGTTGACACCGATCTCATCCAGGCTGGGCCCTAAGCCAGGGGTGGGTGGTGTAGGGGTGCGGCTTGAGGTTGTCGAGCCATTGCGTTTTGCTCGTTTCTCTTTAGATCGCTTGATGGTCTTGTCGGTCTGGTCGCGAAAAACAAGTTCCCATTCATCGCGATAGCCCGGACATTTTTCTCGCATGCGGATGCATTGTCCACAGTGGGGTATCTGCTGGTCGCACTGAACCGAGATCGGCCCCTGTCAGCATTTATTTGGCCGCGAAAGATGAAAAAGAAAAGTAGCAAAAAAAAGGAACACCCACGCGTCGCTTCACAGCCCGACAGTTTCCACAATTGCGGGAGGCTCTTGGGCGAGGCGCTTTTTCCGATGCCATTTCTCGCTGTCTGCGTCGTAAGGATACGTTGACAAGGGGTCAAGAGGGGAAAACCCCAAGGACTGTGATGAAGTTAAAGAACCTCCTCCCCGGGCTGAGGCTGACTAACTAACCGCGGGTAAAGGAGGCTTAAAGTCGGTTAAGCAGTTTTCGTTGAAGAGCTTAACCCTTGAACAGGCTCAGCTCTCCTCCTCTAGCCAGCCTTGTCTCGCCCCGCGCTGTGTGTCTATGCCTTGCCACGTGCACTACTACTCTTTGGGCAATCCTGAGCACAATCTGGCGACCCGCGATGCAGTGACTCAGCCTCCTCCGATACCCAAACCGCCCCCACTTACTAGATTTTGACGACGGCATCTTGTTGTGGTCTTTGGGAGGAAAAGGCAGACGATCGTCACTGGGTTCACCGCATTGCCAGCCGTGGCGCCTTAGCGGCTTAAAGAAAGGGAGGAATGCGGGAAGACCCACGGCCAGTGAGGGCGCTTGACTCGTAGCTGGGGCGCAGCCATGGTTCCGGACTGGACTTTCTGCTTGTGTGAACCGAGTTTCAGCTGGAATTCCACTTGACTTTATCTTCCCTTCCCGCTTGCGCTATACCTTATCCGGTAGTGTAGATGCTCGACCAACCAGGGTGACAGTTTCGTCGATTCTGAAGTATAACAAACAATCTCTTCGACAAGGCTGTGTTCTTTAGGTTATGACGCTCCACAGCATCTTCAGAAATATAAAGAGAGACAGAAATAATGTCTTTCAGATTCCAGACAGAACTCACTTTCCTATCCACTCTCCTTGTTTTTGTCACCTCATCTCTAGCAGTACCACAACTTTTTTATCATCTACTACAACAACTACAGCAACAATGGGCACTGTTACCTATCGTGATGGCATTGCTATTCTGCAACTCGTTGTCTTCCCCTTTATCCTCGGCGCTGCAATCTTCATATGGAGCCGGGCTGGCTTGAGGGTTGGAAGCAAGATCTGGCGATACCCTTTCACGCTCTCTCTCATTCGAATCGCCGGTAGTATCGCGTCGCTGCTGTCAATCAACCATGATTCCAAGGATGTCGAGATTGCCATCGCAGTATGCGAGTTGATTGGTCTCGCACCTCTGTTGTTGACCTATGTCGGAGTTCTCAGACAAATGCGAGTCCCCTCGGATAAGTCGCAGAGATACACATGACGCTAACAATCCTATCAGTGATATCAATCAAGTAGTTCCAGTCAGATGGCTCAACATTGTGTCTATCGTCGGTATCATTGGTCTCATAATCGGTATTGCGGGAGTCAGTACCGCTAGTGACGACGGAGGCAGCTACCAGCCAAGCAACACCGTCAAAGCATCCATGGCTATTTTTATCGCTCTATTTGTGGTCTATCATCTGCTCGCCGCTTTCATGTACCTCCAGATGGGTCACCTGAAGGCCTTCCAGAAGAATTTGTTCCTCGCCATCATCCTATCCACTCCTTTCATCCTGGTCCGCGTTGTCTACGCAGCGATCGGCGACTTCACCACTATCGAGCGGTTCTCCATTATCAGCACTAACGGAAGCCCCACCATCTACCTTGTCATGGATGTGCTGGAAGAGATTGTTGCTATGGCCATCACAATGTTTTTGGGTATGTCGGCTGTGCTTGAGCCTGACTTTGTGCGCCTGACCCCGGCCCAGTTGGACTCTGAGCCAAAGGCTGAGGTCGCGTAATGTGTCGAGTTCTGTAGTGAGCTGCGACGATTCTTTTTGTTCTGAGTGTGACTACGCACGTGTGCATTTTTTCTTTACCTATTTTATTGTTCTTATTGCAGCGCGAAAGTGATACCTGTTGGTTTTTCTATGTGTTGGGAGAGGATACCTTGATGAAAATACAAATATATAAGACGGGATACAAATACAATCATATTTCAGCTATATCATAAGATGCTACGTCCATATTATTCTCTATCTTGTCTTTGGTGCCGTTGAGTTAGAGGTAGGTATGTTGCAAACCATTATTACCTATGAACCAAGAAGGTGAACCTTGACAGCTCATGAGGGCCGTGCTCAGAGTTATCCGAACAGGCCAATAGTAGATGCAGTAAACTACCCGAACAGGACAATCAAAGTTGGAATTAGGGCATGAACTACGTGTTCCATTGTACTGGAAATCCTAATCCTAAGGCTGAGTCGAGTCTGACCACCCACTCCACCATCTGTGCACAGTTTCAGCATCATCTTTACTTTTTGCGGCAGGCCCCTAGTTTCTCCCGCATCGGGTTAAGGCCGCATGGATTTTTGCCTAAGATGCAGAAAGTATCATTATTGATTTGAATTCTCACCGTAAACATGACTGGCGACATCCTCCCCAGATCAAAGCACGGGAAAACGTGGATTTTGGCCCCCATGTCAGGCTATTTCGCCTCATCCTGTTGCAATAAAAGACAAGCCATTTTAGAGTCCATAATTTTACCAGCTCTACTCGTTTGACCTGTTCGACTACTGGGCGTTGGATGTATGTTCCAGGCGCACTGTTGACAATTCGCAATAATTATACTGACTGGCATCTATAGTTACAATGAGCGCATACGACTAGAAGAGAGGAATCGGAATTTTTATGTCCCAGAGCTTAAGCGCTTACCAGCTTCATCAAATCGTCAGAAGCAGGAAGATGTGATCGGCTTTACAAAGCTTGCCGAGGCAGGCTTCAATAGGACCTTCTTAATCACCATGCAGTACAATTTTTAATTTGTAGCCCGCATTCCATGTCCAGGGACTCAGTCACGGTCACTAACTAACTGGTCATTGCAAGCGAAGTGGATACTGTGGAGTATCTCCGTTCGCATGGAATACCCGTTCCAGAGGTCTATGGCAATTCACGCTAGTGCTGACAATCCTGCGGGTACGGAGTAACCATACTTTTTTCTTATGAAGCTTGTTAGGGGGCGCAGCCTGGGCGATGCATGCCAATCTGTCCCCGGAACAGAGAACGAAACTCCTCACCGGAATTATGAAGATTGAGTCACGACTATTTGCACTGCGGACCTATCAAGTGGATGTTCCTATTATTGCTCTAACTCGCCTGGCAGTAGTAAGGTTGTTATTACAGACTCGCTGCCGACTACGAAAGGGTGATGCTGCATTGACCTGACATGTCGCTCAGACTAGGGTACGAAAGGAGAGTTAACCTGCCGGTGGAGCGTGGACCACGTGAGTATTGCTGCCACGAGCATTCGGGATTGACTTGGGTCAGTAGCTAAGACTTCGCAGACCCAGACTGCCTCTCAGCTCTCATTGCGGGCGCTAAGAAAGAGATCGCATACCTTTCCCGATTCGGAAAACCCTTTTCAGCCCTTTCGGCGCCTTCGGAGGGAGACTTACAATTTTAAGCTGCAATCACATCTCGTCCACATTACATATTTCTAGTAGTATCTTCAAACTACTCCCAGTATCCTCCTAAAGTCCCAGGCCTTCATCGCTCAGTCTTCCGACCCCGCGATCTTCACCGAACAGGATCATTGTCTCTGTTTAATTCGACCTTGAAGGATTGAATGACTGGCAGCACAGCACCATACTCCATATTTTCCTATAATGGGACATTGCCAACACCCCACAGAGATACGGCGATGATGTGTCCGAGTCTCTTCAGGAGCCCACTTTACCGAGTAACCTCAATGAGCTGGGATCAGAAGAACATGACCAATAGGCTGAATCATTCCACAGGCGTCAGCCTCACTACCACTATGTCAAGCAGACTTCAGGGGTAAATCCAAAACACTACGATGCGCTGAGATATTTATTACTAGACTGAGACGCCTCTTTCATTACGACAGTTATCCATGGGAGGGTGATAACTTGACTCTCAAATCAAATCTCTTTGAGTGGTCGCGCAAGTTAGTTGACATCAATAGCAGCAATGCACAACCTTGTACACTCGTGTATTCTCATACTGAGTCGAAACAATGTCCGAGGTTGACAAGCGCACAGGATGTAGACGATGAGCAGATAAAAATGTGCCAGGATTTTATTGGATTAGGGAGTGAGGGTTGGGTTCCTAGTGATCAATTTGAGGAAATGAAAGTACGAGAACAAGCATTAAAGAAGGCTGCTTTGGAGGAAGATGAATCAAAAGATCAGAGAGCGATGGTCGAGGAGAATCGACTCTTGATGAAATTTGTGAGGATGGCTACACGTGAACAGTTGCACTGTATCATACACTCGTTTTCTAGGTCTCATTATCCATTTCAATATCAAGGCATATTTATCTGCGACCATAAATCTAACTCTGTTACTACCCTTTCACACGCTCATTCCCTGACTGTAGAAACCTCAAAATGGCATCGAATCCCTCCGGCGCCTTAATCCAATGCCCATTCCCTTCTGCCCCAACATACTCCAACCACTCGACCTCCATCCCCACCCGCTTCATAATCCCAACCACCTGCCTCCCCAATTCCACAGAGACCATCGGATCATCCGTCCCATGGCCCAAAAGCACAGGCGTATCCAAGACATTCATATCCTCACTCGCAGAAACTCCCACAAGCTCCGAACAAAACTCAACCAACTGCTTGCCCCCATCCAAATCCCGATCCAAATCTTCATCGTCAAACCTCTCCGCAAACGGCATCCATCCACAAAAGCCCAAGACTCCCCCCAATCTCCCCTGCACCTTGCTACTCGCGCACAACCAACTCCACAATGCAGTTGCCATGCCTTGACTAATCCCACCTAGATATACATGTGTGGTCTTGCCATTAAGAAGCTCGATTTCTTTTCCCAGGACATCAAGAACATGAGAGACAGATTCCCGCAAACCAGGAACTTGTGATTCCTGGCGCTCAGTGATATCATCTAGAGAATACGCATCGAACCAGGCACATAGCTCCTCCTGGAAGCGATCATTCCAGCGGTCTTTGGAGGTTGGAAATACCCAGCGCCAGGTTGGGAGATGAGAGGGAAGATTTTGACCCGCCGATGTCGAAGAGGAAAACAGTTCCTCGGCGAATTCGGGCCCGTTGCTGCCGCGGCCGTGGAGGAGGATGGCTGTGTGGGTGTGAGGGTCCCGGGGGAGGTGGATGTGTGGTTCTGGGAAGTTTGTATTCATAATGTAGGTTTTTAGTTGGAAACGGATGTTATGTTATTGATGAGAGTTGAGATGATGTGGTGTGGAAGACATGAAGAAAGGACGTGCGGGGTTTGGCGGGAAGAAGTGGTTCATTCTCACCTCCACTAGTTAGTTGCTCCGTACATCAATTTCAAACCTAGAATCAGTCTGTACCGAGATATCTCGCAACGGCCATATGGTTAACACTTGTGATATGCACTGTGTCTGTGCAATGACCTGATGCACTGCGAGAAATGTTTTTTCACAGAACCAAAGAGTGTGATAATAGTCTGAGTAGTCTGGGCCTGGAGATGTCTAGAGTGAATAAAATGCTTGAAATAGAATACAATAATATTAAATTAAATAAATTTAATTCAAATTCACTCTGAACGTGAATTCCATTTAGATCCGATTCACATTCGACTTAATTCATAATTTCTGAGGCAACCCAGCCTGCCGACTAGATGAACATCTTCCTCATGTCCCCACCTCCTTCGAAACAAGAAAACCTATGTTGTTTCTCTTTATTTAATCGATGATGTCTCCGTTAGTCAAATTCATCCTTCTGGGGAAGACTTGTGATAGATATAATTGACAATGCCTCATAGAACAAACAATATGAACAGTCGTCTAACGGTGCTCATATATAGGGCTGAGACCGACGAGCCTTGCCACTGGGCCATTTGGATAAAAGATGCCAACGCAAAGTCTATTGTTCTTCAGGTTGGGCTCAACAAGGACGGCTACTGCGTGGAAGAGCCCATCTTCAGAGATCCTCTTCTATCGAAACGCATCAAGCACGCAGTGTACTGCGGGACCATCCCTTCAGGTGAACAAGACCTGGCTTTGTCAATAATTCAAAATTATCCCGTCAATAATGAAAGTGCCACCTGGAACTGCCAGGCATGGATCATGGAAGTCTTAGAGGGGATGGAGCAGACGGGACTACTGCATATTGCCCCCGGGTCGAGAACGACCCTAGGATCGATGCGCCAGAAAGTTTAATCAAACTGTATTGAAACATCTGAATCTGGTCAATGGATTACTTCGGTATAGAAACGCTGCTGTTGATTTTTTGCACTTCGTTCATTACTGAGACCGAGAGTTAAGCTAAGCATAAAAGTAGATGATAGAAGCCATTATCTTCCCGCTCCGCCCAGATCATATCATTCAATTCATACCGTGTGAGCATCTCATTACCAGTTTTCCAAATGCCATTGCCCGGTCACCGACACCATTTATCTAACATCAGGTCGACTGCATGCTCCTTAGGCCAAACCCCGATCGTTGTTGGCAAGTACTCCCACCAATCCTCACAATCGCATCCTGGAAAGATTGTGTTCAATGCTTTCAGGTACTCCCAGTATTCTGGATACCAACCACACGTTTCCCAATCTATTATACCTGTAATTGTTACTCGCTCCGATGGCACGTCGTCTGTACCGGTGAAGGCTTCGGATGTCTGTAGACACTGTCCATCGACTTCGTTGGGGCTAGATGAGTAAGGGGTGACAGTAACCATGATGTTTCGAGGATGAAGATCTGCATGGGTCATCACCAGTCTGTGTCTAGTCGTCATATATGATCGAATCATCACAATATGGCTCGTTTCAGCACGCCGAGGATTAAATGACAGGAAATGATTGAACTCTGTCTCATTGCTGATCGGCGTGTCTGCCACACGAGTCTCTCTTCTGGTATCTTTACACCGGCGAGGCGTGCCTCCACCGTACACTGCACCAGGTTCATCGGATGGTGTAAAAGGGAGCGACCTTAGGTCACTGAAGATGGCATTTAGCTGCTCTCGGACCGACGCTTTCTGGTAGGGGCTCAACGTCTTCCAAATTGAACCCAGCGGTTGTCCCGGCACGCGGGACATGAAGACGAAGTTCCGAGTAGTGCCGGTTTGCTGCAACACACCGTGAGTATCCGGTATAGGAACTCGCAAATTTTGGCGTTTTATGTCTTCCACCATTGCTAGATGATCCACATCGATGTAGTTGCCGAGTTTCATAGCCAGGTTTGGGGTAATGCCTAGTACTGCGGTCGATCCAAAATGCCATAGTATGTCACTGTGTAAGATTAGATCATTGAGACCTCTGATCGTGCTCGGGATTTCGGAAGAGTCGCTAGCGCAAGTTGAGACTGACTGGGCTGCGCGAGTAACATCCATACTCAATGGATGTATGACAACAACATCCGAAGGGATCAAAAATTCCTCTCTTACAGCCGGTGGAGGACCAGACGGGGTTTCAGTGTTCTTCGTTGATTCAGCCTCCACAGCCGAGTCTACAAAAAGTTGACGTAGAGGGGGATAGGTTTTGAGCTTGAACTGTATCAACTCCTCTAAATTTGTAGAAGGGTTATTGTTGACTCTCACAGTGAGTTCGTGTAGAAGAAGCTTATTGACCTTAGCTGCAGCTTCTGCTGCAGCACCTGTCAACTTATTTGAAGGGGTACCACGGACGCACGCCTGGCCGACCATGTTGATTGAAGCTTTGATAGATGATTCTGCGAAGCATGCGTGAGGGTCCGGAGCGTGGGATGAGAGGATAGATATACTTGCCGTGAGGGGGGAACGCTAGTTATGCACTTCCCTAATAGAAGCGATCAAATCCTGTATTCACTATGAGCTCAGGCTAGTATTGATCTTGCAGAGGTAGTAGTGACTACCGTCACGTTCGAACATCAGTGTATACAGTTGAAATATGAAGTATATAAGTATTAGAAATGTTAAAATGAGTACATACGACCACAGGGTGTGGAAAACAGGGCTTCCCGTCCGCTCAGCCGTACTTAAGCCACACGCCGGGAGGTTAGTAGTTGGGTGGGTGACCACCAGCGAATCCTTTCTGTTGTATGTTTTTATGTTTTGAACCCCTATTCGGTCTAGGAGACCTAGTCTTCTCGCCGCTTTTTCTTTACCATCTCTTGGTGGCAGTATTTCGAAGAAGGCTCCTATTCACCTCGTGTCCCTAAATCGGTTGGACGGGCATAAGGCGAACGCAATTACTTCCGCCGACGCTACTCTTGGCCAGAATGTTTCTATCATTTTAAAAGGCATTGATAATGGGGATTTTCGATTTACTCGCTGTAGCCGCATGTCTGTTCGGGTTACATATTTCAACTTCCAAGTCCACTCAAACACAGTTTAGCCAAAGAGACCATCGGTTTTCCTGGTGATGAATAGATATTGTGATCAGAAATAACACAATTGCTATCTTTTTCTTTTCTTATCTTTTCTTATCTTTTTTTTTTTTTTTTTTTTTTTTTCCTTCTTTCTTTCCGAAAAATAGATTCTATTACTTTCTTTCTTCCATTTTCATTTTTTCCAATGGAAACCAATGTAACCATGCTAATCATCTATGATTTTTGTGTTGTACAGTTCAGCCAGATCAAATCATATCTACGCAAATGTGGCAAAGTATCACAAACTCCGTTCAACTAAGTCCGAGATGCATCAAGCAGACATATTGCTTCTTCTGCCCCCAACAGACTTCAGAACCAATTCGGGCCACATATCGCTGATGAAGCCTTACACCATGTCGTCGTTCGATTTTATATTTATCTTGCATGCTTTGACTGCACCAACAGCATTCAAAGACGTATATATTATGGGAAGGAGTTATAAAAATATACCATCATCTTTCTATGGCATAGTTGAGACGGAGAGGAAAGACGGTGAGTCTTGAAGGGTTATATGTTCCACTTGAACAAACTTTGGAACTAGTGGCGTCCGGCCCACAAAATATTGCATGAATGGATATACTACTTGGCTAGATCGACTAATAATATCCAAAATTGTGATTGTGAAATGGTCATCAGATCGATGGTTCATCTCCAGCTGAGGCGGGCATAACCGTGGGGAGGGTGGGGTGTGTTTTCCTGACAGCTGACAGGCCCGTCCCAGTGCAGTCGAGGATCTTCGCGAAATCAAGTTACTAGAGATATTTTCCGACTGAGAAATTATGCATACTTGGTCCAGAAGGGCTGACCAACAGAATGGGTAAATAAATGCCTTCCACCCTGGATGTGAGTGTTCATGGGCCTAAACTCATCACAACAATTCAAGATGGCACAACTTGATGATACTAGATCTCTTACCCTGGACACCCCCAGAAATTTTAAACCCTTCACTTTGAGTTCATTGGACCATATCGTCCCTTCAGTCTATCTTTTCACTTACATTACTTTCAAGCTCGACTCGCCCTCAAATGGCATCCCCGTTCTCCGAAATGGCATCTCGCGCCTATTAGACGCCCTTCCCTTCCTTAGCGGAAACAGTGATGATAGAAGAGCTTGTGGGCAAGCAGAACTTGATGCAAGTCACACCGGCGGATGCATCAGCACTGCACGAGTCACCCATGCTTAAGGTCATTCATCATGCCGCTAAAACCTCCGCCGTGGAGTGCGATGATGTGCAACATGCTGATTTCGTCCCAATTCTTCTCCATCTGCACACCACCGATCCAAGCCCTGTATTGCGATTCCAGGCCAATGTGATGACAGATGGTCTAGTGTTATGCCTGACTTTCGACCATCGGATGATGGATGGACTGGGGGTCCTCGCTATTCTAGATTCTTTGGCTGCATGTTGTCGAGGCGACCCGGCACTCACAGGTATGGCTGCGCAGCTTCAAAAAAAGCAGCAGCTTGCATCGATAAAGAGCTCGGCCCCATACAATGTCCAGGATAAATTCAAAGCTAGACCAAAAGTTCCATGCAGCCCAGTTAGTCGGAGATTTGCAGTGTCTCCAGAAAAGATCAGCATGCTCAAGGAAAAGTGCAACTCTATGTTCTGCACGAAGTCTGGCCAGACATTCAGACCGAAGTTGACAAATGGGGATATTCTCACCGCGCTTATTTGGATCTCCGTCACCAGAGCAAAGCAAGCATCATCGCCAACCACACCCAAAGACACCCTTTCCACATTGTCTTGTCTCGTCGAAATTCGCACTATCCTTTACCCCAAGCTAGGCACCTATATAGGAAACGCAATGATGACCACCCAATGCGTACTGTCTACTCAATCCACTTCACGCAAGACCACAGACCCCATCGCCGACATCTCATTCATTCATGAAGTTGCCTTACAATCAGAAACGAGATCCGAAGCATCACAACCGAGCAAGCCACCCGCTACGTCTCCCACATCAACACCTTGGATGATTGGAGTTCGTTCCAGGCTCAATGGGCCGAGTTATTCGTGAGCAGTATTCGCCATTTCGATGTGTATGGGTTGAATTTTGGTTCTGTGTTGGGCCCGGTTGAGAACTTTGATCTGCCTGATCCGAGGATTAGTGGGATGTGTTGGGTTATGCCTGCAAGGCCGGTTTCTGGTGGAGCTAGGGAAATGCCATTGTGGGAATTGAGAATTGTGTTAGAAGAACCTGTTATGGAGTGCTTAAAGAGGGAACCGTTGTTTTGTTGGGCGTCCGATATTAGTCGGACGATTGGTGATTCGAAACTTTGATGGTTACAATTAGTTTAGGCTCTGTGTCAATATATACGCTTGGTTCTATTGAACACCAGACCAGGCAAAAGAGCATCATAGTAGCTTGGTTGTTTTTCCCTTTTTTTCTTTCTTTTTCTTTCCGAACAAATATTTGTCACATTTTATCTAGTGCAACTTCTTTACCTAAAAATTGACTATATATAGCTAGATTTCATACACTATAGTCATTGACTACTCTATTCTAAGATCATACTTCTTCGCTGTGTCCGGATCACCCGGCGACCCCGTCTTTTTTCTTGCACCACGGCTTCATTGACCAGAACTGGTGGGCTTGGCAGTCTGCCGATCCTGATAACCGGCTCTACCAGCTAAGCGGCTACACCACTGAGTCTGAGCCCTCCACCGGCTGGGTCGACGTCACCCTGGATTATAACCTCACTTCGTACGAGATCATTCCTGATGCAACCATCGAGCAGGTGATGGATACGGAGGGAGGTTATTTGTTTTTACTTATGACTACTAGAGAGGCGTGGGATTCGGAAGAATGAATCACCGCGAGAGAGGGCTCATCTCTGCTTCGTGGCTGCCGCGGAGTGGAATGCTCCGAATATTCAAGGTATCAGAACGGGTTTCTAGAGAGGACAGTACCTATAATAGTAGTAGATCCTTACTAAGGAGATTGGTTGGGTCCTGCTAGTAATGCATTAAATATATAATAGGTGATATCCAACAAAATCAGATGGAAATCTGGCATAAGCAACCCCTTCAGTGCTATTTTGCCCGAGATCCCTCAGTGATGAAACAGCTTCAGTGTTGTAAATAGAAGACTATTATAATTCTTAGAGACTGGTATTGAAACGTGAAGTACACCCAGGAAGTCCGTAGGAATTTGTTAGAGCGAGGAATGGCGAATCCTTTTTCTCTTTCACGCCTCTCTACTATAAGAAACATATAATGCTTTCATACGGTGAGGCAAATTCCTTGTTATGTTAAGCAGCTGTCAGGTCTAGACACTGATCCCCGGAGACATCGGCTCGGTGTAGGGCGGTGGAGGATCCGCAGTTTTCATGAAGAGCTCATATCTGAGTTGGCGGAGATCTTGCTGTGCGGTCTCAAACGCCATTCGCGCATCTTCCACTTGGGCCTGCATATCATCTTCACGGGACTTTGCCTGTCTAAGTTGCGCTGCCAGAACCTCTTCCGCACGCTTCACCTCGAGAACAGACTGCTGCAGCATGCTCAAAAAGTCGGTGTGAAACAGAAAGGTGCCAAAGACCAGCTCACCAACCCAGTCGTGCTCAACAATGTTCATGGCCGGCAGAGCCTGCACTCTGGGATCCAGTCGTCTGGCCTGTGCGACTAGCATTTGCGTCTGGGTAACCTTCTGTTGTGCCCGGGACAGACAGTCCTGCTGCCGCCAATCGGCTAGGGTGCTTCCAAAACTCCACAGATCCCTCTCACAGTACCGCAGCGTTTCTGCCAAATTCAGCAGCACCTCCCGGAGTGTCAGCTGCGCTCGCGCCAGGCACTGCGTCGCCTGCCGAAGATCACTCCATCGTTCGCGCCGTTGCCCATATTCGCGCCGCGCCTGCTTTGTTGTCTCCTCTTGCGCATCCTCCTCGGGGAACTCTGCCGTCCGTCCCTCAAAGATCCGCTTGTAGATGGCATCCAGTTCGGCATGCAACCGTTCCCTTGTGGTGCATGCACGCCGGAGTTCCTTCTCTTGAGCGACCGCGTCCTCGACCTGCGCCTCCAGCATCTCCCGCTGCGCCTGCGCACGGTTCTCCTTGGCTAGAGCGTCGTAGTAATCGCGCATCTCCTGGTCGGCTTTGGCCTCGAATTCCTCCCTCTTGCCCCTCGCTCGATAGAATAGGCGGCGTACTGTGCTGTCGCGGTACTTTTCGTGCAGCTCGCGGTTCCCTTTGGTGATCTTGTGTAGTTGCGACAACTGTCTGTTGGTATTCGTCAGCTCGTTCCGGAGCTCGGCCAGGTAGCTTTCTTGCGACTGGAGAGACTCTGGACTGCTCTCTACACTAGCGAGTTCGGCTTGGATCTGGTCATGGCGCTCCTTGCTGGTTGCGATATGGCTGTATATTGACATGTTTGGACGAAGTAATTGGTTGGGGGGGGGGGGATATTGCTATGTTACGAATCTGGGTGCTTCGCGGGTTACTTTCCCTGCGTATAATGTTGCTACTGCCAGTGTTATTGATAGCTGCTCTGGAAAAATAGAATAATGTTCAGAAGTGAATTTGGGGAGCCGCTCCTTGTTAGATGATCTCTTTCTATACAGAGAATTCGCCACGCGGGATGACGGCATCATGTAGTCATCCCGTGACCTCTGTTTAGCTCTTGGGAACACCACTCTATACTATGGTTGACCCCGGTAATTTTGTTAGTATGGTGGAGAGGTGCAGGGGGTTGAATCCTTCCAGTAGTAAGTCTTCTAACTAACACTGCTTGCCTAATATAGTTAGCCCCGGGTTGAAATTAAAGCTCACAAACATGAAAATAATAATATATTTTACTAATTCTTGGTATTTTAAAGATACCTTCTGTTGGCTGGAAATCAGGAATCCTTACTAACTAAAGCAATCATCTCTTAACTACCCAACTCAGCTGAGAATCCCATACAAATTCTA